>NC_089844.1:18734519-18844519 GCF_035609145.1 Eleutherodactylus coqui
TAGCCAGCAGATAGCGCCAAAACAGACAAACAACAAAACTTTAAACTTTTTTCTTTCTTACAGAATTCTGGCCAAATGCCCTAATAGATTCCCCCTTTGTGTTTCATTTCCTGAACATTTTCAAGACCTCTGCTTGCTGTCAGTGAAAGAGAACATTGTCCTTTACGTCCAGAGTCATAGGTGGATATGTAGGGCGGGTGGAGGTGTCAGACACAGTCGGGTTTCGGCACCACCTCTTGTCATGGTGACTGGTCTTGGATGTGATGATGTCTTCCGCTAACATTCCTCTCTGCTCCTCAGATGACCTGGCCAGCGACATGGAGGACGTGGATTTTGCAGATGAACCCGAAGATGGAGAAATGGGCGATGAGGAATGGGAGACGGAAGATGAGGGCGTGGAGGAGGGAGCTGACCCGCACGACGACAGCGAGCTGACGTACTCCAACCACACCGGTACGTGCCGGGACCGCTTTACACACTCCCAGCCGCCTCCTTGCTGACAGTTTCCTCCAGTCCCAGCTTTGTGGAAGTACAAGTTCTGCATCTTTCTAATCCTCTGTTTTCAAGATCATTGCTTGCTGTCAGTGAATGACCTGGTGGAGCGGTGCTGTTTACATCCAGAATGCACAGGCCTCTTTTATCAAAGCGGTCTTCTCACGCGGCCGAGCTTTCCACGGGATTCTGTCCATGTCTGAAATGGCGAGAGCCCCGCGGAAAGATGGAACTCAAATAAACGGGTTATCATACAAGTGATTTTTCAGTCAGACTGACGGTCCGAGTCTCGTGGAAGGAGGTGATGCGGCTCGCGCCAAGAACCTCGGGGTGCAACTCGCTCTGCGCCGCATGAATACGGCCTGAGGGTTCGTTCATACGGGCGGATGCAATGTCGGTCGGGGAAACAAGGCTTAGTTAGCTGATTTAGGCTGTGTGTTGTGCGCGTTGCCTGCGTATTTATCGCTGCTCTGCGTATCATCCGTTTTTTACACGCACAAGAAGGCCAATTGATGTCCCTGTCTCCTGGCTACATGCTAGAAAACGCAGCACACCGCATGTAACATCCGTGTTTGCTGGTTTTCGTAAGCTCTCATAGACTTTAATGTATCCATCAGATTTCTGCGTTTGGCCAGTAAAAAATACGGACAGAAAATGCGCTGGTATGAATGGGCCCTCGCAGTAAGATGTCCTTGTTGCCCCGAGCAACCAATCACAGACCAGCTTGCATTTTACCACAGTAGGTTAAGAAATGAACGCTGAGCTCTGATTGGTTGCTAGGGGCGTGCTCTGATTGGTTGCTAGGGGCAACAAGGCAGATTTACTGCTAGACCGTTTTGATAAGCAAGACCGGTATGATGTCTCACAGCTGAGGGTTTGCTGCAAATACCGCAGGTCTAGACAATCCTTTGTGACACACCTACAGTAAACCGCTCCCCTGTCCTGGTAGTTTGTGTGTCATGTGGGAGTCGATATCCCCAAGTGTTCATATCCAGTATTACACTAATGGTTGTCCAGGGAGGTGAACACCTAAGGCCGCTCTCACACCAATGGGAGCCGGCAGCGGAATCCGGCCCTGACTGCGTCCGGCCCCCCCGCGTACCTGAGTTATCTTTACTGCGGATGACCACGGACCCTCGCTGTCGGTCATGCGAAGTAGAGATTTTTGTAAATACTTGTATATCCCGCGCCGTCGCTAGGTGATGATGCGGGTCCCCGCAGCCCATCCGCTAGGTCGGACAGCTTCTATTGACATCGATGGAAGCCGTCCACGCGGAATCGGCACAAGAAGAGAACATGCTGTGATTTTATTTCCGCTTGTGGAAATCGCAACCTCCATCCGCTCTGAGCAGATATGCGAATGTTCTATCTTTTATAATGAGTGTGGAACACCGCGGAGATCGGCCCTTACTTGGGCCTGCGGTGCCGAGACCTTCACTTCTGACCCCAACGCTGGGTCACACGGTGTGGCCCCTCTCTGTGCCCATCACATTGTGGCGGGGGGACCGGCTGTCTCATTTTAATAATGGAGCAGCCCCCTTCCCAGTCTCTGTTGGCCGGGCACAAAGGGGTCTACAGCAGGTGAGGCGGGCCGGAGTGGGGGTCCCAGTAAGTCCAGGTAAGGATTCCCCCTCTCCGGATGACCCTTCTGATATGTCTGCCGGCTGTCTCCACTTTTCTCCCATCAGATTCTGTATTTTGCGTCAGTCTGGACCCCAAGGACAGCAATCTGGCGGTGACGGGGGGAGAAGACGACAAGGCCTGCGTGTGGAGAATAAGCGACGGAGAGACGCTGTTTGAGTGCGCCGGTGAGTGGGGTGTATGGCGGACTCTTACAACGGGGGAAACTTACTTAGGCATTTCCTGCGCCGGGTTCAGTACCATATCCCGGCAAAAGCGCAAACTTCCTCATGTACTCCACGCCTTCCCGGCTCCTCTGGGTATCTGCACAGAAGGCCGCGTGCACACAGCCATGTTGGATCTTGTAGACATTAGAGTTATGGCGTATACATTACTGGGTTAATCTGTAGAATCCTGTGTTGTGCCACATATAGTATACAGTCTGTTAACGGTTTCAGGTCACAAGGACTCTGTCACCTGTACTGCGTTCAGTCATGACTCCACCATGGTGGCTACAGGTGACATGAGCGGTCTCATCAAGGTGTGGAAGGTGGAGGACGCACAGGAGATCTGGTCGTTTGAAGTGGCTGACCTAGAGGTAAGAGATTATTGTACATAGAGGGCGGTATTATAGTAGTTATATACTTGTACATAGGGGGCAGTATTATAGTAGTTATATTCTTGTACATAGGGGGTAGTATTATAGTAGTTATATTCTTGTACATAGGGGGCGGTATTATAGTAGTTATATTCTTGTACATAGGGGCAGTATTATAGTAGTTATATTCTTGTACATAGGGGGCAGTATTATAGTAGTTATATACTTGTACATAGAGGGCACTATTATAGTAGTTATATTCTTGTACATAGGGGGCAGTATTATAGTAGTTATATTCTTGTACATAGAGGGCACTATTATAGTAGTTATATTCTTGTACATAGAGGACAGTATTATAGTAGTAATATACTTGTACATAGGAGGCAGTATTATAGTAGTTATATTCTTGTACATAGGGGCAGTATTATAGTAGTTATATTCTTGTACATAGGGGCAGTATTATAGTAGTTATATTCTTGTACATAGGGGGCAGTATTATAGTAGTTATATTCTTGTACATAGGGAGCAGTATTATAGTAGTTATATTCTTGTACATAGAGGGCAGTATTATAGTAGTTATATTCTTGTACATAGGAGACAGTATTATAGTAGTTATATTCTTGTACATAGGGGGCGGTATTATAGTAGTTATATTCTTGTACATAGGGGGCGGTATTATAGTAGTTCTATTCTTGTCCATAGGAGAGGATAGACGTGTGCTTGTGAGCTCCCAGTAGGGAGGAGGCATGGCCTCTGACCCAGGAGGAAGTGAGTGCAGCTGGGCTGACGATCCTGGGAGAGCCCAGAGCCTGGAGTGTGGCTTGCAGCATGGAGATCAAGAAAGTGGTAACCAGGAAATGGTGGCTGGTGAGATTACTGAATCATGTAAAGCATTTGGATTGAGTATGAAAGTGACTAAGAAAAGTTTATTTAAACTGGAAAGACAAATTTTGAAGTTAAGAGAAGAGATTAAGATAGAGATGGATGCAAAGACAAAGCTGATGAAGTGTGAGTGCCTGGATAATTGCACACGTGAGCTCGCTATATTAAAGGAGCGACTAGACAAAGAAGCAAATGCAATACCTAAAGTAGAAAACTGGGCAATGGAGAAAAAGAGGGAAGCCAGAGTGCAAAACATGAAGAGGGAGGCCAGAGTGCAAAACATGAAGATTAAAAAAGTCATTGAGGAAAAAGGTACTGACTATAATGTTGTGTATAGTATGGTGGAGCAGGGAACCCCTCTGAGATGTGCGGGTGCAGCGCCTGGAGGGTCACTGAGTATGGGAGCTGAGCTATCAGACTCTGAAAATGCTGCTAATACTGAGGAGCAAAATGTGACAGCCAATAAGGGGTTAATTGCAAAGGACTCTGTTTGCAGTGCTGATGAAATGAATGCAAGTAGTAATCTGGTGTATGCTTCAGGGACTGACATTGTAAATGAAACACCATGCAGTGTCATGAGTGAAGAGACAACTGCATTGTCCGGAGTAGATATGGTGGAGATTAGTGAATGTTCTCAGCCATCTGCAGAGGAGTGTATACAGCAATCTGCAGGACAGTCTCATACCACCGCAGGTGTGTCTGCAGGACAGTGTGATGCCAGTGCAGGTGTGTCTGCAGGACAGTCTCATACCACCGCAGGTGTGTCTGCAGGACAGTGTGAAACCACCGCAGGTGTGTCTGCAGATCAATCAGGAGTCAGTAAGCCTGCTGATGAGGAAAGGTCAGGCACTCATCCCTCTGCTGATCGTCCACAATTCAACAGACTATACTCCAATGTCACAAAGCCAGCTCCCCCTCCACCACAGAGGAGAAACGCTGTCAGGATTAAGTACACGGGGCCAGAGGAGAACATTCCCTCCAGACTGTACATTGGGAAGAGTCTCCTAAAAGACTTTATGAAGTTTAAAGCCTCTGAGGTGTACGCTCTGATCCATATCCCCTCCAGCAGGATCTACGACATCAGCTTTAAGCTGCAATATGACTTGGATGCATTCTGGAGTATATATAATGACACAAGGGGACAGTCAATCTGGGAGTATCTCCAGGTGATCCAGCTGTCCAAGCCTCAGGTGGTGAGGGCCACCATATTGTTCCAGTCTGAGGTGGTGGCGCTGGCAGATCTGGAGCACTGGCTGAGTAGGCAATGTATGATCATGAACTATCCAGAAAAAATCTATGATGAGGAGGGAATCTGGAATGGTGGATATACTGTAAAGATCCAATTAGAGCGAGCCAATGGTGTGACCAGACATCTACCGCACTCCTTCTATCTAGGCTCAGAGAGAGGAATATGCTATTACCCTGGACAGCCTCGTCTATGTCATAGGTGTGGGGGCAGACACCTCGCTTTCAACTGCTCTCGAGTCAAGTGTTCATTATGTGGAGAGTTTGGACATTTAAAAAGCGATTGTAGAGGTCCCGTCATCTGTAACCTGTGCTTAGGAGCAGGTCATACATTCCGGGAGTGTCCACATGCAGAACACAATAAAGGAGGTGATGATATCGGCATAGAGCCCATGGAGGAAGGTAAAGAGGACGTCGCCGCAAGAGCAGATACAGCCCCAGAATCCAACAGTCCTAATACTAATGTAGTGCCAAGTACCAGTGACCCCGCTTTAGAGACTGATAACTCACCTGCTGCACTACAAGTACCAGCAAAGGGAGAGATGGATGGTCCTCCCACTACAGTACAAGTACCAGCAGAGGGAGAGATGGATGGTCCTCCCACTACAGTACAAGTACCAGCCACCGAGAATGCATCTGATGGAAAAAGAAAAATCCTTGCTGTAAGAAGTGAAATATCCCCTGTTGTACTACAAGCACCAGCTATTAAAGATAAACCTCATGAAAGGAAGAAAATATCCAGTAAACCTGTTGCTAAATCACCTGAACAGCAGCCATGTATGGCTACAGAACCCTTCGACCGAGCCGCAAGGCCCAGGCGCCCCTCTGTGGATGAAGAGGGGTTCCAGGCGGTTAAAAGAAAGAACAAAACTGCAGATCCTGCTAGAAAAGTCACCGCAGCAAAGAAAACCCTGGATCAGCCGGTGCCGGCCATAACCTCCGGACAGTATGGAGTGCTGGGAGAAGAATCAGAGAAGTCGGAAAAAGAATGTGTCTCTTTACATAACTCTGATGAGGACCTTCAGGAAGAGGAACCTCAACCATCAGTGTCCACCAAAAGATGGGGCTCTGCAGGTGACAGCAGCGGACGGAGGAGGAAAAGCAAGAAAGACCAGTGACTTAAATGAGTTTGAGAGTCTGCTCTATAAATGGGAACAGTGTAAAGACTAAGAACAGAAACAATGTACATAGTATAAACTGGAGGAGAATCCGGGTACCAACTTCTGTGCGGTTGGTCTGAAGTTTATTTTGTTCTGTTTTTCTGTTTTGTTGTTCTGTTTTCGTTGTTGACTCTTATGAGTTTATAGTTAGTACATTGTAATAATTTTGTTGCAAGTTCTAAATAAAAAGATCATTATAGTAGTTATATTCTTGTACATAGGGGGCAGTATTATAGTAGTTATATTCTTGTACATAGGGAGCAGTATTATAGTAGTTATATTCTTGTACATAGAGGGCAGTATTATAGTAGTTATATTCTTGTACATAGGAGACAGTATTATAGTAGTTATATTCTTGTACATAGGGGGCGGTATTATAGTAGTTATATTCTTGTACATAGGGGGCAGTATTATAGTAGGTATATTCTTGTACATAGGGGGCGGTATTATAGTAGTTATATTCTTGTACATAGAGGGCGGTATTATAGTAGTTATATACTTGTACATAGGGGGTGGTATTACAGGAGTTTTATTCTTGATGCCCGTGTGGCTTCAATAAAGAGGAAATTCCTTTAATTCTATGCATTGACATATTTGGGTACTCTGCTTTGCGGCTCCAACACATCATTTCCTGCTGGAGTTCTATTCTTCTATGTGGGGTGGCAGTATTATAGGAGTTATATTCTTGTATGTGGGGTGGCAGTATTATAGGAGTTATATTCTTGTATGTTTGCTTACTTGCAGTGGTTGGAGTGGCATCCTTGTGCCCATGTGTTGCTTTGTGGGACAGCAGATGGCAATACCTGGATGTGGAAAATACCCAGTGGGGAGTGTAAAACTTTCCAAGGACCCAACTGCCCGGCTACCTGTGGACAGTTCTTACCAGATGGTGGGTATAACTTGATGTTTCTGGGCTAATTATCATAGTTTTCTATAAATGTTTTTTTTTCTTCTGTGTTTATATATTCTATGTGTTGCAATAGTTCATCTCTGCAGCTCAGATTCACCTTCATGTATCGGATCTTTAACTCTTTGTTTTTGTGATAAAGGCAAGAAAGCGGTTGTTGGCTATGAAGATGGAAGTGTGCGGATTTGGGACCTCAAGCAGGGGAGCACTCTGCATGTCCTGAAGGGTAAATATGATACATCGCTGTACTGCAGCACTCCTAGTGGACTTTTGGTGAATTACAACATTAAATTGGAACTCTTGTCTAGTTTTCTTGTTTAACCTCATGCATAACTTCTTCATTTTTTTTTGTAGATAGAACTTTCTATTAGATATCCGATGCTGCGGCTTTATTTCTTCCTCTTGCTGATTGCAGTGTTGATGGCTGATCACCATTTGTCTTCCTCTGTGGCTTGCTCTCTAGGTACTGATGCTCATTCTGGACCTTTAACGTGTGTGTCCTCTAATGCCGACGGCAGCCTGATTCTCACCGGTTCTGTAGATTGCGACACAAAAATGGTGAACGTGGTCACTGGGAAGGTAAGGATTTCCCTCTGTCAGCTCGGTGTAGTGTAACCGTAGAAGTATTAAAAGGCAATTTTGGTAAAACCCCTTTAATTACCTGTTCATAGAGTAGGTGATAAGTCTGATCACTGCTGGGTGGGTGCAGCGAGCTCACAGTGATGGAAAAAGGGGGCAAAGGATTCCCATTCTCGGGATTGGTGGGGGTCGCAGCAATGAGACCCCCACCGATCAGACTTTTGTCACCTTTCCTGTGGAGAGGTGATATAAGTTGATTTTGGGAGGAACCCTTTCAAGGGGTTGTGCCAATATGCACAACTTCTTTCAAAACGCTGGGCTTGGGGTGAATGGTACCCCTCTCACACAAACAAAAAATCTGTTTGTGTCCTACACACATCCACAGTTTTGGTCCAACTTAAGTGAAATTTTGCATGATTGTTCTTCAGCCCCCGGCGACAAATACTGGCAGAATTAAAAATCGAAAACTCACTGACTTCCCCTGTAATTTTAGTTGCCAATAGCAACCAATCACAGCGCAGCTTTCATTTTTTTTTTTTTTTTTTTATACTGCGGAGGAAAACTGAAAGCTGCTCTGTGATTCCAGGACTCCTATTCATTACATCGCTGTGTAACACGTGGGTATATCGCCTAGTCTGTACTAAGGCAGACCTTTCAAGAGAAGTGACGGACGGGTCCTCCTAAAAAAAAGATTCTTATGAACACCCATTCTGTATCTAGTGCTTCTGCGTTAGAGGGGCTCCTCCCCTGGCGGACCTGATCCGGCCGTAGATTGCATTGGTTCATGGAAGTGGTGAAATGTCTGACCCGTCTTGGTTTCCATTATGGAGAATGGCTAATCATTGGGGGTTGTTTTAAATTTGTTAAGAATCCCCCCAACCGATCTCTCGGGGTCCGCTGCTGGGGCTCCTGTGATGTATGTATTAATAGTCTGTTACTCCATGTTTGTAGGTGGTTGGTGTCTTCCGGACAGAAAGTAATGTATCCAAAGCCTCTAAACGTGAAGAAGGTGAAGCGGAGACCAATTCGGTCGAAACTGTTGGATTCTGCAGCGCGTAAGTGACTAGCGGCCTGAGAGGATAAAGGGCTTCTGGTAGACGCTAATGCTGGGTTCACACGGGGCGTATTCCCGGCGGAAATCCCGCGGTTTGGCTGCAGCAAAAACCGCAAGATTTCCGCCGGCTTTGAAGCGGCCCGGCCGCTCGCTTTTTCGCTGCGGCTGGCGCTCCCACAGAGGAGAGCGCGTCCGCGGCGGAAAGAAAAGATAAATAGACATGCTGCATATTCTGAAACCGCTGTAATAAAGTTCCATTAACCGCTCCTTAGATGATGGGAAATGTCTTCAGAGTTTAGTAAGGAAAGCCTTTGTTACCTGTATGCAGCTGGGGAGAGAAGTCCGGTGTGCTGTGGGGCCGACCATGTTACCTGCACCTCAAAAGCATCTCCAGAATCTGCCCTTTCCTTAGTGTTGCCCTCATCCATTCTCGTCCTGACTCCTGTAACTTTCAACTGAACGCTCTTTTCACTAAACTATCGCCTCTCCCATCTATACTGAGCGCAGCAGCCAGGCTCCTCTTTCTGTCCTATACAGATGCCTGCGTCGGGGGGGGGGGGGGGGGGGGGGCTGCCCTCGTTGCCTGGGGGGGGGGGGGGGGCCGCCCTCGTTGCCTGGGGGGGGGGGGCCGCCCTCGTTGCCTGGGGGGGGGGGGGGGCCGCCCTCGTTGCCTGGGGGGGGGGGGGGGCCGCCCTCGTTGCCTGGGGGAAGGGGGGGGGGGCGCCCTCGTTGCCCGGGGGAAGGGGGGGGGGGCGCCCTCGTTGCCCGGGGGAAGGGGGGGGGGCGCCCTCGTTGCCTGGGGGAAGGGGGGGGGCCGCCCTCGTTGCCCGGGGGAAGGGGGGGGCCGCCCTCGTTGCCCGGGGGAAGGGGGGGCCGCCCTCGTTGCCTGGGGGAAGGGGGGGGGGTTTGCCCTCGTTGCCTGGGGGAAAGGGGGGGGGCTTGCCCACGTTGCCTATTCACTACAGAATATAATATGTACTCGATACTCTCATCCATAAAGCTCTCCACAGTGCTGCACCACCCTGTATCTCCCTCTCATTTCTGTGCACCCTGCCAGAGCTCTGCATTCTGCTAATATCAGAGTAACCTCTTCCATACTCCCATCTCCAAGACTTCTCCCAAGCTGCACCAGTTCTCTGGAATGCGCTACCCTGGACAATTCTGTTACGCTTAACATTAAGTTATATAAATGAGCCCTGAAAACACATAGTAACTCTTCGACATCCCCTAATCTAACTCTTTATCTGTTTGCCCATCTGTTACACTTTCTGTCAGAACCTGATCCCATTGTATCCCTACATACCATACACCCTATTACACCTCATATCTGTACACACAGCAGCTGGTGAGCGGCTCATACAGCTTCATATATCCAACCCTGTTTATATAAAAGGTGTCTGACCATCATACAGAACAAGCACTGCTACATCTTGAGTCCTGTTTCCTCATAGATTGTAAGCTCTTGCCCCCCCTCCTTATTTCCTCATAGATTGTAAGCTCTTGGGCCCCTCTTTTGTTGGTTTAATACTGTATATAATGTCTGATGTGTACTTCGCTTCGGCATATGTTGGGGCTATAGAAATAAAGGTGATCATTAGATCATTAGAGCGCTGCTTACAGATAACTAAGGGGTGTTTTTACTAAACTTCAGAATGCAGTCGGTGAAGCTATTTCCGGGAGTTCCCGTTTTGCTTGTCTTGGTACATCTTGCATTCCGTCGCCTGAACTTTTTTCTGTTCTTACTATGATCACCATAAAATTCTGTTAATCTGACACCCCTCCTTTTAGTTAATCCTGATAGTCTGGCATGTAACACAGTTTGTCCTATGCTGGATTATCACCTCTTTGATATCTGTGGTAGGTTTCCTTTCCTGCAAGCTCCTGATGCTCTCCTGTCTTTGCAGGCTGCCTCTGGCCGCAGTCGGTTACCTGGATGGAACTCTGGCAGTTTATGACATCTCAACACAGACTCTGCGACACCGGTGTCAGCACGAAGTGAGTGACCTCTGACTACACCTCCTGGACCCTTCAGGCCTGGAGAAACAAAGATGGCCTCAGACTACCTGATGCACACTGTGCATTAGAATGCATTGGTTGTCTAAGACACTAGTGCTGTTCTGATTGGCCAGCGTTACTCATGTGAGCAGCACTGGCCAATCGGTAAAACCTAACCTAATGATGCATGCTAATACACAGTGTGCATCAGGTAGTCAGAGAAGTAGTGCCGCCATCTTTGTTTGTCAAGGACTGGAGGGTCGCTTTAAGGGCTGATGAGTATGGGCACCACTGTAGGGGGTCCAGCGATTCTAGATTCACCGGAGTTTTTGATGCTTGTAGTCGCCCTTTTGGAAACTGCAGCACTATAAATGTTGGTTTGTGCCGTGGGATTGCCGTCCAAGGATGTAAATTGAATGCCCCCCAATAACAGCTGCGAATACAGGATTTTGTTACTCGCCATTAAATCCTTTTCTCGGATGTTCATTGGGGGACACAGCACCCACCCATTCGGGGAGTCGGACGTTTCTCTGTTCTGAGCTACCCCCTTCACTTCTTCATTTTGTCAAAGATTGTTTCAAGTTATATACTCAGTTAGCATTTGGGCTTTTCCCACTCCTCCTGCTCGTGTACAAAGTGATTTAGCTGAGTGACTAGAGGAGGGGTATAGCTGATAGGAGGAGTCAACTCTCCCTTTGCTTCGTGTCGCCTCCTACTGGCAGCAGCTAAACCCACAGAACATCCGAGAAAAGTAACAAAAAATCCTGTTTTTCGGATACAAAGCTCAAAATCCCCTTTACGGAAATGATTTGAAGCGGCCACTAGAAGGAGCTCTCTGTTGTTAAGTTCATTGTATACACAGTATGAAGGGAGCTCCCTCTAGTGGCGGCTGCAGGCATCCAGAACTTTGTTTTAAATGTATGTCTATGCAGGGGGTTTGGAGCTGTGTGGCATGATATAGCTGCATCTCTCAGGGGGTTATCCAGGCTGCGTTCACGTCGTTATTAAACCCAGAAACAAGCGGGGTTTTCGATGACCACAAATATCATCAAATGCCCAATCCTATAAGATGGCCACACAGCAAGAAAAACGCCAAGCAAAAAAACTGTATCATGCCATAGTATGAATAGAAATATCTTAATTGTAATTACTAACTAGTAAAAAGGATAAAGTCGTGATGGAACAAATCCCAAAGACGACCCTCGGTGCGCGATCCCATAGTCTCATCTCATGTCAGAAGGCAATGAAAACAAATCGCACCCAAATGACGAAAATGAATATACAGATAAAGCGCCAGTGCGAAGGAGATGCCAGCATGAGATGACCAGAAACGCAGAACTAAAGTGCATGGGCAAGAATTCTAGTAAATGGACTTGACCCATGCAGAGGGAATCTGGGAAGCCCCACGCACATATCTGCACCAACCGTTCATAGACACAGGAAGCTGGGTGTATGTAGTTGAGAAATTGGCACACTGCCGTAATCACCGTCGGGGTTATGCCCTCGGAGTATGTGCCACCATTCACTTCCGGGAGTGCATCATGTGACCAGTCGTAACTACAGACGCTAGAAATGGAAGCCAAAGTAATGCAGGCGAGTGCAGGGACCCCAGAGCATACATCAAAAACCATACTAATTCAACATTGCATGTCTACATCTGTGAAGGCATTACCTATACCCAATACATCTAGCATGTGTCAGTCGCGATGGCAGTGTGGCATGGTGGCGACAATGCAGAAACAGACCTGGTGGCTGCTATTTACCTGGACGCTGCATCCTGCTCTGCTATCTGGGAGTCATTCCTGTGAGAGGGTTTGGGGTCTGGCTCCTTCTGCGCTACCTATCAGCAGGTATGGAGGCCTTTATATTCCTACCCCTATCTTTCGCCCTTGCTGTTGATTCAGTTCAAATAAAGGAAATTGTTGGAGCAGGTTATAACCTCCGTCCTGGATGAAAGCTTTCCACATTCAGCTAGTTTTTGGTTGTTTTCCCTTTTTCTTAGTCTTTTCTCAGTTTCTTACATCCCTCCAGGTTACTCTTCAGGGAAAGTCAAGTCCTAGGTGAAGACTGTGGGTCCGTCCTTACCAGGACGACTACCCCATTTTTTAAGCACTGTTTAGAAAGGGACAGGCTTTTTCCATCTATTGTGCCTGGAGTGGTATGATCTATTTCTGCATAGTAAAGTGGGTGCTTTTTCTGCTTTGGTGTGAACGCCACCCTACGCCCGTGCTGGCGTGGCGCTCTTGTGCCGTGCAGACACGATACCATGATTTTTGAGGCTGCTCGACCTACAAGCCCTAGTTATGGGTAATTAAAAAGTCAGTTCAAATAGTGTTCAGGCAGCTAAAAATGCTCTTTTGGAGCAAACATTAATATAAGACCCTGTCTTATTTTCATGGAAACTGGGTTATGAGTGCATTCCCTGCATCCATGTGAATAGGTCCAATATATCACATGTCTTCATATGGGGTATGATTTGTTTTCATTGCCTTCTGACACGGGATAAGACTATGGGATCGTGCACCGGGGGTCGTCTTTGGGATTTGTTTCATCATGACTTACTAGTTTGTAATTACAATAATTTTGCTCATTTTTTGGTGTGTTGGATGTTTTTGATGCTTCGTGTTCACGTCCTGTTTGGCCCACGTATCTGAATTATTTAGATTTCCTTGGGGTAAACGCATGGGTGGTGAAGCTGCGATGTCTCTCTGCGCCCTTCGTGGGTGGTCATGTGACCCTAGCCCTGCATAGAGCGATGATGGGTGGGGTGTAACGTCTGTCCCCTCTGTCCTCTAGTCCGGCATCGTGCAGCTTCTGTGGGAGGACAACTCGCCGGTGGTCTACACTTGCAGCTTGGATGGGGCTGTCAGGCTCTGGGACTCGCGATCAGGAAAGATGATCAGCGAATACTTCGGCCACACCGCCGAGATTCTGGACTTTGCACTTAACAAGTGAGTAATCGTCCCGGACAGAAGAGTCACCGGTAAAGGTTTATGTGAAGCCTGCGGATGTATGAAGAGGAAAGTACCAGAATGCACCTTTTATGAGGGGGAGTGGTTTGTGTTGCATGAAATATGGTGGCTGTTTCATATTTATTGACCACAAAACATTACATTGCAGACTGATGCAAAGAATAAGTAACGCAGCTCACTTTACAGCCTGCAGTAAAATTCAGTCTAGATCCTGATGATCGACCCGTGGGAAGCTGCAGTCGCACTTTGATCACAGCTTTTGTGCAGCCTAAAAAGGATAATTTTCAGCAGGACATAAAAACGATCCAGATAGGGATCATACCCGCGCCTCTGCTGCTCATGGCGTAAGAGCGGTGACGCTGGACACACGCAGGATCGGTTATGATCCCTGTTAGAGCGTCCGCGCGTCTCCAGCATTGGAGGACGGTTGCGATCGTGAACTCCAGGCTTGGCTGAGCTGACTTTTTAAAAAATTTTTTTTAGGGGATTCCTCCACCCTGCGCCCCCTGCTGAGTAGTAAATGATAGTTATTTTGCAGTGTTGGGCTGCATTCATACGAGCGTGAGTTTTGTGCGTTGCGAGGTGAACAGAACTCTCACGTGAATCTCATGATCTCCATCATTATTGTGATGAGCTGTATTCTCACGCGCTGCATGTCCTTCCTGCACTCTCGATGAGGTCTGGCGCACACAGGCGGATGTTTGCTCCGGAGCTGGTGTTCCGCGTCAGATTCCGCAGCCATAACCCTCCACAGCACACTATGGAAAGTGTTTTTTACATTTTTTTTTTTTAATTTCATGCACACGAATCGCAATTTCCGCTCGCAGATGAAAAATCGCAGCGTGCTTCATCTTACTGCGGTTCCCGCACACATGGCTTCCATTGACATTGTGGATGGGACACGGATTCCGTGGGAAAGCAGGAGTTTAAAAAAACCCCTGTACTGCGCTTGTGCTTCGGCCGCCAATTCCGCACACATCCACAGTACAGAAGACAAGGACAGGTACGGAGGGTCACCGTCGTGGGCACGGGCCGATTCCGTGCGGGATATCCCATGTGGAATCCGTGTGTGCCTGTGGACATGAGGCCTAAAGGGAACCAGTCCGCACGTTGACGTGTGCGCTTCAAAAGTTACCTTGTCCACCCTGCGCCAAACATACGGCTTTATTTTTCCAGCACCTCATGTAAATATCGGGCCGGACCAATTTGTGAAACCCTGCACCCCTCCCCCAATGCTACCCCCTACTCTGCAAGCGTTTGGACACATTCACCACATGATTACAGCCAAATGTTGCTCAAACGCTGTGATCTCGGAGCCCGACGCATACGTGGTACATCTGTCCTTGTGGGCGGATTACTGTCTTCCGACTGCACGCGCCGAGGTCACGGTGCTGGCGCCAGACTTTGGCCACGACTTTGATGATATTTCCAGGTCACTTGCAGAGTGAGGGGCGATGTTTGGTCCGCTGGACAGTCTGTGAGACCCTGCGTCACGCCCCAATCACCCGATACTTACATGCGGCATCAGAAAAATAAAAGCTGCCAGTTGCGGGTATGCTTGGCACAGGGTGGGCAACGAGAACTTCTGAAATACGAGTCGGCGGTGTCTAAACGGAGTTGGCGAATTAACAGGTGCAAAAAATGCTGACAGGTTCCCTTTAAAAAATAATAATAAACTTCTTTCTTTCTAATCTTTCACCATGACGCAGCAACAATGTATCTTCACCTTCTCCTCTGTTTCAGGGACGCCTCCATTGTGGTAACCGCCTCTGGGGATCACACGGCGAAAGTATTCTGCGTGCAGAGACCCGACCGCTAGGTGCATCGGATTCTCCGTCCGCTCCCCATAAGGAGCAGACCCCCTGCTGGGCGGCTGGAGCTGTTCTATACATGTTTGATAGGTGTGGATGTGTTGGAGTTCCCCGTATGTATGTGGATAGAACGCGGTTGTCTGCTCACATGAACTCATTTTTCACACTATCTAAGAGTTTCTTTTGGGGTTGGGGAGGGAAAAATGTTAGCAGTTCTTAAAGTTACAGGCTATGACTTAAGGGCATCCACTACTGAGACGGTGGAAGCTCTCGGCCAGACACGGCTGAGGGCATAATGTTTATAGCCCTTTATGAAGCGACAGGAGAAATATATGTATATTTTAGTAAAATTCCTTTAATCTGACTCTTATGGCGTTTTAGGGTTCATTTCGAATCAGGGCATGCAGGGACTTGTAGTTCTCAAGGGCTGGGCGCTTCCAGGAGAGTCCAATATAACACAAAGTGTCTGAATCCGATCACATTTCGTTTTTTGTGAAGCAAATCGGCGATGAAATAAACCTTCACAGCGCCATCTGTTGGAAGGTAGCGGTGCAGGAGTCACATGGTGCAGCATGGCCAGAATACGCAAGACCTACTAAAAGTTTGGATATTGACTCCTAGAGCAGCGAACTTCCAACGGGTGACACTGGAGGATTATTCTATCGCTCATTTGCATAGCTTTTTTCCCAAGGAGCATTGCATGGCCTATAAGACTCCTTACATCCTGTGATGCTCTCCTCAAGGAGAAACATTACCCCCTGCACTCTTGTTGAAGAAACTGTTCTTTCTTCTATCTGAGACGGAGATGCATAAACTAATGCCAAAGAGCATCCATCACGATCCTGCTGTGGGTCCCGCTATCATCTTTGAGTCTCTCTAAAATAAGTATAAGTCATGTAATATATATATTTAGATCAAGAGGGCGGCCATCACAATGGGTGGGACTTAAAGGGGTTGTGCAAAGATGCACAATGCCTTCCAGAAATCGGGGCTGGTGGGGAACGGTTGATCACCTGGTGTCCTGCTTTCAACATCCCGGGCGACCAGCTGGTTTTGCCAGGGTATGCCTAGGCCAGCTACACATTTCCCAGACAGCGACCGCTGCAGGGGAAGTGTAGTATTACAGGACAGCTGCTCTTATGAATGGTTGTCCTGTAGTGCCAGGATGGGAGCCCCTCTTACTGATTGGCTCCCCTTTCTGGGATCCTTCTCTATGACGTTCATATACTCTAATAGGACATATGAACAGGGATTGGGATCTTTATGCAACCCGTTTTAAAGGGGCTGTCCACTGTCCAACTTATAGCTGTTTTGCTGCCAGAAGCAGACTGCTCCATACATTGTGCAGTGGCCAGAGTTGGTACTGCAGGCTCATTCACTGCAGTACCAACCTGGACCATTGAACAATCTACTGTGCTGTCTGCTTCCTGCAGTAAAACTGTTAGAAGTGGGGCAACTTCATAAAGTGCTAGTTTCAATCTTTTCCTAATTTTTTTAGGAAGTTAACTGGATTAATATGGGGATAATATATATATATATATTTTGTAAACTGATGTACTCAAAGCACGACGACCGGGAGCGAGGCTGGATTTTTAACTTTTCCATATAAGGGCTCTTCACTCGCTTGCTGCTGCATTTATAAGGCTTGGCATCTGAACCCAGAAAAATATATATATATGTATGTATAATGTGCAAATCAGTATATCTTCAGGAACCGCTGTTGGAAATTGTGGTTTATTGACATCCTCTGAAAAAAAGTATAATGCCTAGATTATAATTTCAATGCCGCCTTATTGGGCAGAAATGTCGCATCACCGGCCTGATTTTATATATGTGCCCCAGTATATACTAGTACATAGCAGAGTAACCTGTTTACAATATAGTGGAGGCATCGGACGCCTTCTCCGAGCTCTGGGTTCTCTCTTGACTTGCCCCTTACCCCCCAAAAAGTTGGATGCTGGCGGGAAAAAACGTTAATAATTCCCAGTCATCACTGTTTTTCGGTTAAAAAAAAAAAAAAGTTTAAATTAGAAGTGAATGCCGACTTGTGATTGGCCTGACTGCTGGGGGGAATGGCCGCCTCTCCTGTCTGGGCAGCAGAAGCACTTACCTCAGCCATTCTAAGATGAACATTTCAGCCAGCGGTTGAAGCCACTTCTTCTGTTTTTCTCTCTGGTTTCCACAGAGGGCTTCACTCCTCCGATTACGCCTGTGATCCCGTCGCAGAGCAACGAGCTCCACTGGTTATTTATACGACTTGTATTACTATGTGTGAACGTTGCTGTAGACTATTAAAGAGGAAGCTTTCTTACAACAGCCATTCGTCTTGTCTTTATTTTCGAATTTCTTTTGTTTGGTCATGGGTTTGGTGATGATGGGACTTTTTTTTTTTTTGTGGATTGCACCTTATTACAGTAGTGTATCTTACTGCAGCATCACTTATGGAAGATTGGCATGGAAAATGCCAGTCTTGGATAAATGTTCCCCAAAATGTATATATAAATCAGGCCCCTTGAATATCAACTATTTACTGTAACCAAAACCACTCCAAGCAATGTTATACGCTGATGAGCCAAAAGTCATGGGACAGGAACTAATAGTGTATAGCAGGGGTCCCCAACCACCGGTCCACGGACCGGGGCCGGGCCCTTAGGTGTTTAGCACCAGTCCACGGCACCGCCGGGAACTTTTGTTCTAAACACAAGGCCCGCTGCCTCGTGTTATGTGGCCCGCGGCGTGCTGACGCCGCTCACCACTGAAGCGATTACCAGCGGGGGCGCCGCAGCTCCCTGCTGGTAATCGAGCTGATCCCGGCGCACACTTACGTGTGCTGCCAGGCGGGGGGGGGGGGGGGATATATTATACTGCCCTATGTGTGTACTGCCAGGACATTCTAAATGTCATAATTAAATAAGTATGCACTAAACTCCAACCCCCTTTATAAACCCGCCCCATATAACCAAAGCCCCGCCCATGTCCCGCCCAACCCTGCTGGGCCTTGTAAAAATGGTCTTGCTTGAAGCCGGTCCATGGTGCCAAAAAGGTTGGGGACCACTGGTGTATAGAACCCCCTCTAGCCCAGCGAAGTGCCAACAAGTTGATATGGCATCGATTCCACAAGTGGACAGAAGATGTCTGGATGGTTGTTTAGCCGTCAGGATAGCCCCCCCACAGCTCTGTGGTAATCATTGGTGCAAGTGGACCTCTTCACCACTTCCCATAAATGTTCAGTTGGGCTCATGTTGGTGAGACCTGTACATTCACCCATTCGTAGAAACTCTCCATAATGCCTCTCAAACCAATTCTGGACAACGTGGGCCCAATGCAACGTCCTGCTGGAGTATCCCATCATTGTGGGGGTACATGATGTCCATGAAGGGAGGCAGATGGTTACCAAGCAGTGAAATGTAGTGGTCATAGTAACATAGTATGTAAGGCTGAAAAAAGCCCCATGTCCATCCAGTTCAGCCTAGCCACCCCTCCCCACCCCACACCCATCCTTCATGTTGATCCAGAGGAAGGCAAAAAAAGCAATGAGGTAGAAGTCAATTTCCCTCTCTTCTTCTCTGCCTCCAATCTGCCAGGCCATTTCCATACGGGTGACAAAATCGTACTATTTTTTTCCCGATGCGGCAATTCTACAAATCTCATGTATGTGAAGCCCATGCTTTCCAATGGGTTCTGCCACATGAGCGATGTTTTGTAGGCTGCTACATTGCGAGAATACAAAATCACGGCGTGCTATACAGATGCAATTTGCGATGTTTTGTAGCCCATGATTCTCTATGGAGCCTTCCTTTCTGTTGCATCGCACGAAAACACGGTTTTCGTGCAATGCAGCTTTTACTTTTGAAAGTCCTGCCCTATCTGCATCAGGAAAAAAAAGATGATACATCACCTATCAGACGGTGTCCGCATCGGCACACTTTTCTGTAGTCTTCGATGGCTGTGATTGGTTCAATGAGCGCTGGTTCTGATTGGCTGAGCTGCTGCGCTTGAGATCCAATCACTGCCAGCGCTTCCTGGAGGCAGGGATTTCAAACCTCCAATCCAGGGAGGGTAGCCTGATAGGTGATGTATTGTGTGTGTGTGTGTGTGTGTGTGTCTGTGTGTGTGTGTAATTATATATAAATGTTTTTAAATTATTTTTTTTTAATGCAGATAGGACTTATTTTTCAAGCGTCAAGTGCAACTTTGTAGTGACACAATCATGATATCACCGTGGGAAAACGCAGCAATATTGCACACCACACAGATGCGATATCACTGCGTTTTCTCTCGCGGCGATATTGTGTCGTCTGTGTGGAAACGGCCTCAATCAGAATAATCCCCAAAACACCGCCCCCTCTGAAGTAATCAGTGATATAACATATTGGACTACAGGCCCCTCTTGAACTCTTTTAGAGAGTTCTCCCTCACCATGTCTTCAGGCAGAGAGTTCCATAGTCTTACTACTCTTACAATAAAGAACCCTCTTCTATGTCTGTGTAGAAACCTTCTTTCCTCTAGATGTAGAGGGCGCCCCCTTGTTACAGTCCTCTGTTTAATAGATGATGGGGGAGATCTCTGTACTGACCCCTGATATATCTATACATGGTTATTAGAGCGCCCCCTTGTTACAGTCCTGGGTGTAATAGATGGTGGGAGAGATCTCTGTATTGACCCCTGATGCAGTATATTTATACACTAGCTGATATACCTGGCTTCGCCCGAGTTAATTTGGTACTGGTGTTTATCTGGTGTTCACACGGAAAATCCTATGAAGTCGTGGTTACTTTAGAGATACTGAGGAAAAACATATGTTCCCCATTTTGCATAGTTCTCTGCGTTACCCAGGAAACCCCACGTGGAGGCAACCATGCGACGTTTCCTTTATATAAAATGACATCGGGAAGTTGGAGAATTAGATTACGTACATAAAATTTGGACACTAATTCTTTTGCACTTAGAATTGAATAATCGAGTTGGGACCCATTAACTTTTCATACTTAGGACACAATCAATGCTTGTGCCAAATTTCATGTTTCTATGACATTGGGAAGTGAGACATTTAGATTATGTACGTAAAATTTGGACACTAATTCTTTTGCGCATAGAACTGAATAATGGAGTTGGCACCCATTAGCTTTTCCTATTTATGACATAATCAATGCTCGTGCCAAATTTCACGTTTCTATGACACCGGAAAGTGAGAAAATTACATTCCGCACGTAAAATTTGGACGCTAATTCTTTTGCGCTAGAATTAAATAATGGAGTTGGGACCCATTAACTTTTCCTATTTATGACATAATCAATGCTCGTGCCAAATTTCATGTTTCTATGACACCAGAAAGTGAGAAAATTAGATTCCGTACGTAAAATTTTGACGCCAATTCTTTTGCGCTAGAATTGAATAATCGAGTTGGGACCCATTAGCTTTTCCTACTTATGACATAATCATTGCTCGTGCCAAATTTCCCGTTTCTATGACACCGGAAAGTGAGAAAATTACATTCCGCACGTAAAATTTCGACGCCAATTCTTTTGCGCTAGAATTGAATAATCAAGTTGGGACCCATTCGCTTTTCCTATTTATGACATAATTAATGCTCGTGCCAAATTTCGCGTTTCTATGACATTGGGAGGTGAGAGATTTTAGATTATGTACGTAAAATTTGGACGCTAATTCTTTTGCGCATGGAATTGAATAATGGAGTTGGGACCCATTAGCTTTTCCTATTTATGACATAATCAATGCTCGTGCCAAATTTCCCGTTTCTATGACATTGGGAAGTGAGAGATTTAGATTATGTACGTTAAATTTCGACGCCAATTCTTTTGCGCTAGAATTGAATAATCGAGTTGGGACCCAATTTCTTTTCCTATTTTGGAGATAATCTATGCTCGTGCCAAAATTCATGTTTCTACGACATTGGGAAGTTGAAGAACTTTTGGCGAGTCAGTCAGTGAGTCAGTCAGTGAGTCAGTCAGGGCATTCAGCTTTATATATATAGATAGTTATTAGATCGCCTCTCAGCCATCTTTTTTCTAAACTATATCCCAATTTTGATGACCTCTCTGGGTATTGTTGCCCGCCCTTGTACCCGCTCAAGCTCCGATATGTCCTTTATTACCGATGCCCAGAACAATATTCCATGTGTGGTCTGACCAGTGACTTGTAAAGAGGAAGAGCAATGTTCACGTCAATGACTTTTTTTTAAAAGTTGATCAGTGGAGCCAGCCCCTGCGTGAGAATACCCCAAACCGGTATGGGAACGGCAGCAGCCTGCACAGTGCTTTGTTGACAACTGGAGTCCATGGGTTAGTGGGGCCTGCAGCACACATGAACCCTACTGTGACTGACCACGCCACATGTTGCCAGTACTCTAGGGTCCAGTTATTAACCTATTATTCTACACAAATGCCCAGAGCATCAGAAACAAACAAGGAGAATTGGAGCGCCGAACACAGGAAGAGAAATATGATGTCATCGGCATCACGGAAACTTGGTGGGATGATACACATGATTGGAACAGAAGGCTTGAAGGATACAACTTATTTATAAGAAACAGACCTAATAAAAGGGGAGGAGGTGTTGGGTTGTATGTTAGGAAAACATTCATCTCCACAGAGATTCAAGCTTCAGAGCTGGGAGTTCTGTAGGAACTGTTTGGGTAAGAATACAAGGAGAGAACAACAGAAAGGACACCATTGTGGGCATTTACTACAGGCCACCTGAAGATATGGAGGAACTCTTTCTACATCAGATGGCCAAGCTCTCAAACAAGCCCAACATAGTGATCATGGGAGATTTTACAGATCCAGACATTTGTTGGGAATCTCTCTCAGGTAAAAGTAATGGATCCAACAGATTCTTATCTGCTCTTGCTGACATCTTCCAAAAGGTCGAAGAGAAAACAAGGGGATCTGCTATCTTGGACCTTGTGGGAGTAAGGTTGTGGGAGTAAGGGTGGCTGGGACCTTGGAAGGCAGTGATCATGATATCATTGGATGTTGGATAAAAAGGGGAGGAAGACCTGAGAAGACTCAGACCTCAAGGTTGGATTTCAGAAAGGCAGATTTCAATGAACTCCGAAAGAGGAGAGGAAGAATCCAATGGCTGGATGTACTTAAGGACAGAAATGTCCAAGGAGGTTGGGAAATATTGCAAAATGAGATTCTCAAAGCACAATCGTTAATCCCTAAAAGAAGGAAGAATGAGAAGCATTTAAAGAGACCAGGATGGATGAACACAGAACTTGGACACATGTTAAAAAGGAAGAAAATCTGTTTATTCAATGGAAAGAGGGGGGAATATCTAAAGAAGAATATAATGGGGTCTGCAGAAACTGTAGGGCAAGTGTCAGAGAAGCTAATTACATTTCTAAAAAAATGAACCCCGGAGGCCGGTGAGGAGAGCGTGAGATGCGCTGCGCATCGCCGCAATATGCGGGTCCACAGGGCTGTAAAAGGCTGCACAGCATCTTGCCACACGCTCGTATGCGCACGGCCTTATTAACACAGTCTGCAGAAACTGTAGGGCAAGTGTCAGAAGAGCTAAAGCTAATAATGAATTGAGGCTTGCAACAGAGGCCAAAAGCAATAAAAAAGGATCTGGAGGTATGTCAAAAGCAAAAGAAAAGTCAAAGATGCTATTGGATGCTTACAAGCTGAAAATGGGGAATTTGTTAAGAATGATGCTGAGAAGGCTGAACTTTTGAATTCCTACTTTTGTATCTGTTTTCTCTCCGAAAGTAGATGAAACATTAACTGATCTTCCCTGTGCTATTGAGGGAATAAAAGAATGCAGAGAGATGGTGAGGGAACACTTAGCTAACTTAAATTAATTCAAGTCTCAAGGTTCAGATGAATTACATCCTAGGATACTAAAGGAAGCAGCGGAGGTAATTGCTGAACCACTTGCCATAATCTTTGAAAATTCCTGAAAAACAGAATTCCCAGAAGATTCGAGAAGGGCAAATGGTGTCCCTATCTTCAAAAAAGGGAATAAGGTGGACCCAGGAAATTACAGGCCTGTGAGCCTGACTTCTAATCCGGGAAAGATCTTTGAACAAATTATTAAACAGCATGCATGCAAGTACTTAGATAAGACTGGAGTAATTAACCAGAGCCAGCATGGGTTTGTAACAAGCAAGTCATGCCAGACGAATCTAATTTCCTTCTATGACAGAATCACCGACTGAGTTGATCAGGGGAATGCGGTGGATATAGTATATCTTGACTTTAGTAAATCATTTGACAAAGTATCTCATACCATACTTATTGAAAAAATGACCAAATATGGGATTGACAAGGCAAGTGCACATGTAAAACGCTCCCCGGCTGCTCCATCCTCCATGCTGGCCGCGCTGTGAGCGATCCAGCCATACTCGCTCCTGTAACAGGACATAATTGAGCTTCACTGGGACATGTCTTCTCCCTACCTTTCTTCTGATTTTCTACTTCTCTTCCATTTTATCACTATTTTTAAACCTATACGTTTTTCTATGCTCTGTAGCATGTCTTGCCCCAGCAATTACTGAAGAAGAGGTTTTTCCTCAAAGCGCCTTTTGTTCTGCTGGTTTTACTCCTCATATAATAAAATCTTCATATCTTACCATCATCACCATTTTTTGGAGTTGTTGCGTCTTGAGACATTTTGCTTTCACTCCCACCTTGTATAGGTGTGGGCATTCCCAAGTGTCCCCTGAGGGAACGCCACTTCATCATCAATGTATCTACTGCTATCCCAGGACTTTTGGCACATCGGATATATTGGCTTTTTCTTTTTATAATATCCTTGCAAAATAATTTAGTAATTTTCAGGGTTTTTTAAATTACGGATTCTTTATAAAGAGCTAGTCTGATAACAAAAATACCTTTACACCGGGAGGCATACTAACCTGCATGTTGGTAATTTGTGGTTGGGTTTGTCTACAACCTGTTTGAACTAATGAAATGGAAAAAGAGGAGGTCTGAACCCCCTACAGACACTTGTGTAAAGCTTCCGCTACAATCCCTCATTTTAGAACAGGCTTATTATTTTATATGTATCTGGACTCTCTGTAAAAACAATCCACCCCTAGATGAAGTTGTCGTTTTGCTGTAAGACTCGGCATGTAGTTCCATCTGAGGCAGATCTGTAAATGATGGGAGTTGTGGTGATTAGATGAACGGTCTTGTCACTTGAGACCCTAAAAGTGTTTCCCCCCTTGGCCTATAAGAGGCTCTCGGAGGCTCCTTGTGTGTAGTGACCTCTTCTTCAGCTTGTGTAGAGTGTATTTGTCATCTGATTTAACCCTTTTAGTGGCACGCCCAGAATATCTCCAGGGCTTGTTACACTGACCATGCAGTTAAACACTAGAAGATTTTCGTGGACAGCTCTAGTGCTGAAATGCTGTCCAGGACACGCAGTTATTGTGCCACTGTACATGTTTACCACTTCGAATTACCTCTGGAAAATCTCCGGGGCTTGCTGCGCTGACATGGTAATAATAAACCTGCCACTGAAGGTGTTAAGGCGTCTGGTTGCAAATTCTGCAGTCTGCAGGTCCAATATGTTTCTGGCCTAGATGAGTCTTCCCATCGATCGCTGCAGATCTCAGGTCTATAGTCAGTCAATTGCTATAATAGAAATAGGAGATTCTTCGTTTTTATGAAACTCAGCGTAATGGCGAGACCCACCACACTGCAAGCAGACCCTCATATTATATGTATGCTGGCTGAACAGATAACTCGGATCCTGAATATTTCTATGGCTTCTGGGAGGAGGTAATCTCTATCCTGGACCGGGGAGTCACCGGATCTTGTGTATCTGCAGTTTTCCACAGTGTTTGATATTGAGCTGCATAACAGGTTAGTCTATAAGATAAGATGCTTGGTCTGGGGAGAATGTGTGTAAGGGGGCAAGTAACTGGTCAGTGATAGAATGCAGAGGGGGGTTATAAATGGTCCATACTCTGATTGGGTTACCATTACTAGTGGGGTACCACAGAGGGCGGTACTAGAGGGGTCACTGTTACGAGTGGGATACTGCAGGGGGCAGTATTGGAGGGGTTACTAATGGGATACCACAGGTGTCAGTATATGAGTGTTGCCCATTAGTATTGGTATTGGTTCAGAAGAATAAGTGCAACCGCAGCACACGCCAGAGTTATAAAAAGATGATACTCCGGTTTCCACAAAGAAAATATCTGTTGCAGAGATAACAAGGAGAAATTTGCAAGAGCCCAGTATGGTCCGGATCCAAGACCAAAATCAGCTGAAGACATAAAGTGACCCGGCAGCAACTGATGGCTTTTTTTGCAAAATTTAGAAATAACTTTTATTCCTGTCTTGCTTTTATGGAGGAATAAAAGTTATTTCTTAATTTTGCAAAAAAAGCCATCAGTTGCTGCCGGGTCACTTTATGTCTTCACCATTAGTATTGGAGTACACAGGGCAGTATTAGATGGGTCAGCGTTACTAGTGCGATAGTGCTGGGGCAGTACTAGAAAAGGTCACCATTGCTAGTGGGGTACCACAGGTGCCAGTATTGGAGGGATCACCATTACTAGTAGGGTGCACAGGGCAGTATTGGACGTGTCACTGTTACTAGTGGGGTACCACATGGGGGCAGTATTAGAAGTGTCACCATTACTAGTGGGTTATGCAGGGCCGTATTGGACGGGTCACTTACTAGTGGGGTACCACAGCTGTCAGTATTGAAGGGGTCACCGTTACTATTGGGGAACCACAGTGGGCAATATTTAAGGGTTTACTAGTGGCAAGCCCACAGGGGCACTATTGGAGGGGTTACTAGTGGGGAACCACAGTGGGCAGTATGTAAGGGTTTACTAGTGGGGAACCCACAGGGGCACTATTGGAGGGGTTACTAGTGGGGAACCACAGTGGGCAGTATGTAAGGGTTTACTAGTGGGGAACCCACAGGGGCACTATTGGAGGGGTTACTAGTGGGGAACCACAGTGGGCAGTATGTAAGGGTTTACTAGTGGGGAACCCACAGGGGCACTATTGGAGGGGTTACTAGTGGGGAACCACAGTGGGCAGTATGTAAGGGTTTACTAGTGGGGAACCCACAGGGGCACTATTGGAGGGGTTACTAGTGGGGTACTGCAGGAGGCAGTTTTGCGTCCTATTTTTATTAATATATTTATTAATGACCTGGTAGAAGGATTGTGCAGTAAAATATCACTATTCGCAGATCATACAAAACTATGTAAAGTAATGAACACCAGAGGGGGCTGTATATGGGCTCATATAAATATGTATATAAGTACATATACATTTGTACACTGTTGCAAATGGATCTGGATAAATTGGGGACAGAAAAGTTGTAAATGAGGTTTAACACTGATAAATGTGCAGTTCTGCCGATGGGCAGGAAATACATGTCACCATTACACACTAAATGGGAAACCACTGGGGAACACTGAGATGGAGAAGAACTTGGGGGTTGTAGTTAACTGGAGCAACCAGTGTCAGGCAGCTGCTGCCAAGGTAAATAGGATCATCGGGTGCATCAGAAGAGGTCTAGGGCCACATGACAAGAACATTGTTCTTCCTCTTTACAAGTCACTGGTCCGACCACACATGGAGTATTGTGGACAGTTTTGGCCACCGGTACTCAAGAAGGACATATCAGAGCTTGAGCGGGTACAAAGGCGGCAACTAACTTAATAAATGGAATGGGCGACTACAATACCCAGAGAGGGTATGAACATTGGGATTATTTAGTCAAGAAAAAAAAATTTGAGGAACGACTTAATAACTATGTATAGATATATCAGGGGATAGTAATCATTTATTTATACCCAGGACTGTAACAAGGGGGTATGGATGAATTGTCCCCGTTCTGTCCAGACTGTTAGGGGGTGTTGGGACCAGTGGATGTGTGAGGGCACAGAAGGTGACCGGGCTCAGGACCCCCCGACAGACCACCAGTAGAGAGGAGCGTCTGACCAGACTGTTAGGAGGTGTTGGGACCAGTGGATGGGGGCACACAAGGTGACCGGGCTCAGGACCCCCTACAGACCACCAGTAGAGAGGAGCGTCTGACCAGACTGTTAGGAGGTGTTGGGACCAGTGGATGTGTGAGGGCACAGAAGGTGACCGGGCTAAGGACGCCCCTACAGACCACCAGTAGAGAGGAGCGTCTGACCAGACTGTTAGGAGGTGTTGGGACCAGTGGATGTGTGAGGGCACACAAGGTACCCGGGCTCAGGACCCCCTACAGACCACCAGTAGAGAGGAGCGTCTGACCAGACTGTTAGGAGGTGTTGGGACCAGTGGATGTGTGAGGGCACAGAAGGTGACCGGGCTAAGGACGCCCCTACAGACCACCAGTAGAGAGGAGCGTCTGACCAGACTGTTAGGAGGTGTTGGGACCAGTGGATGTGTGAGGGCACAGAAGGTGACCGGGCTCAGGACCCCCCGACAGACCACCAGTAGAGAGGAGCGTCTGACCAGACTGTTAGGAGGTGTTGGGACCAGTGGATGGGGGCACACAAGGTGACCGGGCTCAGGACTCCTCTACAGACAACCAGTAGAGAGGAGCGTCTGACCAGACTGTTAGGAGCTGTTGGGACCAGTGGATGGGGGCACACAAGGTGACCGGGCTCAGGACGCCCCCTACAGACCACCAGTAGAGAGGAGCATCTGATCGTCCAACAAGCACCAGCAGCTCCAACTGTTTCATTGTCCGCCATCCAGAGACAGGTAGCTAAACAACATTTGGTCTAGCGGCCCCGATTATATGTACGGCCTTTGACACTCACCGACGACTCTGTTTGCAGTGGTGTCATGAATGATGAAACTGGACGCTACGGAGGGGAATTGGGTTGTCTTCAGCGATGAATCCAGGTTTAGTTTGGGCGCTGATGACGGACGTGTTTGTGTCTGGAGGCCTCGGAGTGAGCGCCTCAATCCTTCCTTTGCTGTAGAGCGGCACACTGCCCCCTGCTGGTGTGATAGTCTGGGGGGGGGGGGCAATCGCATACGACAGTCAGTCACCCATAGTAGTGGGACGAGGGACAATGACAGCTCAGCGATATGTTCAGGACATCCTGCAGCCACATGTGTTCCTCTCATGGCGGCTTCCAGCAGGATAATGCTCGGCCGCGCACACATGGGGGTCCCAGGAAGCCCCCACAACATTGTCACACCATGACTGCCCGGCCACCAGATTTATCACCAGTAGAACATGTATGGGAAATCTGGGATGCTGTCGGCAGCCTACGAGTTTGCACAATTTAGAGACTCGGTTTAAGCAAATTTGCTGCAGAATATCATACAGAACCTGTATGCCTCCATGCCCGCCTGTATCACATCTTGTATCCAAGCTAGAGGCGGTACAACAGGGTACTAGAGCCTCCATGCCCACCTGTATCACATCTTGTATCCAAGCTAGAGGCGGTACAACAGGGTACTAGAGCCTCCATGCCCACCCGTATCAAATCTTGTATCCAAGCTAGAGGCGGTACAACAGGGTACTAGAGCCTCCTTGCTCACCCGTATCAAATCTTGTATCCAAGCTAGAGGTGGTACAACAGGGTACTAGAGCCTCCATGCCTGCCTGTATCACATCTTGTATCCAAGCTAGAGTTGGTACAACAGGGTACTAGAGCCTCCATTCCCACCCGTATTAAATCTTGTATACACGCTAGAGGCGATACAACAGGGTACTAGAGCCTCCATGCCCCGTATCACATCTTGTATCCAAGCTAGAGGTGGTACAACAGGGTGCTAGAGCCTCAATGCCCACCCGTATAAAATCTTGTATACACGCTAGAGGCAGTACAACAGGGTACTAGAGCCTCCATGCCCCCCGTATCACATCCTGTATCCAAGCTAGAGGAGGTACAACAGGGCACTAGAGCCTCCATGCCAGCCCGTATCACATCTTGTATCCAAGCTAGAGGCGGTACAACAGGGTACTAGAGCCTCCATGCCCCGTATCACATCTTGTATCCAAGCTAGAGGTGGTACAACAGGGTACTAGAGCCTCCATGCCCCATATCACATCTTGTATCCAAGCTAGAGGTGGTACAACAGGGTACTAGAGCCTCCATGCCCACCCGTATAAAATCTTGTATAAACGCTAGAGGCAGTACAACAGGGTACTAGAGCCTCCATGCCCCCCGTATCACATCCTGTATCCAAGCTAGAGGAGGTACAACAGGGCACTAGAGCCTCCATGCCTGCCCGTATCACATCTTGTATCCAAACTAGAGGCAGTACCACAGGGTACTAGAGCCTCCATGCCTGCCCGTATCACATCTTGTATCCAAACTAGAGGCAGTACCACAGGGTACTAGAGCCTCCATGCCTGCCTGTATCACATCTTGTATCCAAGCTAGAGGCGGTACAACAGGGTACTAGAGTCCCTCCATTCCCCCCGTATCACATCTTGTATCCAAGCTAGAGGTGGTACAACAGGGTACTAGAGCCTCCATGCCCACCCGTATAAAATCTTGTATACACGCTAGAGGCAGTACAACAGGGTACTAGAGCCTCCATGCCCCCCGTATCACATCCTGTATCCAAGCTAGAGGTGGTACAACAGGGTACTGGAGCCTCCATCCTTCTCCGTATTACATCTTGTATCCAAGCTAGAGGCGGTACAACAGGATACTAGAGCCTCCATGCCCGCCTGTATCAGATCTTGTATCCAAGGTAGAGGTGGTACAACAGGGTACTAGAGCCTCCATGCCAGCCGTATTACATCTTGTATCCAAGCTAGAGGCGGTACAACAGGGTACTAGAGCCTCCATGCCAGCCCGTATCACATCTTCTATCCAAGCTAGAGGCGGTACAACAGGGTACTAGAGCCTCCATGCCCCGTATCACATATTGTATCCAAGCTAAAGGCGGTACAACAGGGTACTAGAGCCTCCATCCTTCCCCGTATTACATCTTTTAAAACAAATATTTTATTAATTTTCACAGTGGAAATAAAGTCCATTATAAACAAGCATAGAGATTCCGATCCCTACAGATGGGCAGATCTGTCCACAAGATGGATAAACATGAGATGAATATTTCCATTATAACTATGTACTTAAAGGTGGGTCTATCATGTACCCAGTTGTGTCCAAGACACGAAAAATGTCTTGTTAGGGTTTTCATATTTATTCAGATCTCATATATGCATAACCACTTATAGGGGAGCCATAATGGCTATTTCCTATCAGTTGTGGCCATAAAGCTGATGAGAAATCACCATGCAAGAGTGTAACTCCTGTGGGAAACAGTTACATCTTATATCAAAGGTGGAGGCGTCCCAACAGGGCACTAGAGATTCCATGCCAGCCCGTATCACATCTTGTATCCAAGCTAGAGGCGGTACAACAGGGTACTAGAGCCTCCATGCCTGCCCGTATCACATCTTGTATCCACGCTAGAGGTGGTACAACAGGGTACTAGAGCCTCCATGCCCGCCCGTATCACATCTTGTATCCACGCTAGAGGTGGTACAACAGGGTACTAGAGCCTCCATGCCAGCCCGTATCACATCTTGTATCCAAGCTAGAGGTGGTACAACAGGGCACTAGAGATTCCATGCCAGCCCGTATCACATCTTGTATCCAAGCTAGAGGCGTCCCAACGGGGCACTAGAGATTCCATGCCTGCTGTATCAAATCTTGTATCCAAGCTAGAGGCAGTACAACAGGGTACTAGAGCCTCCATGCCAGCCCGTATCACATCTTGTATCCAAGCTAGAGGCAGTACAACAGGGCACTAGAGCCTCCATGCCTGCCCGTATCACATCTTGTATCCAAACTAGAGGCAGTACCACAGGGTACTAGAGCCTCCATGCCTGCCTGTATCACATCTTGTATCCAAGCTAGAGGCAGTACAACAGGGCACTAGAGCCTCCATGCCTGCCCGTATCACATCTTGTATCCAAACTAGAGGCAGTACCACAGGGTACTAGAGCCTCCATGCCTGCCCGTATCACATCTTGTATCCAAACTAGAGGCAGTACCACAGGGTACTAGAGCCTCCATGCCTGCCTGTATCACATCTTGTATCCAAGCTAGAGGCGGTACAACAGGGTACTAGAGCCTCCATGCCCCCCGTATCACATCCTGTATCCAAGCTAGAGGAGGTACAACAGGGTACTAGAGCCTCCATGCCCCCCGTATCACATCTTGTATCCAAGCTAGAGGAGGTACAACAGGGTACTAGAGCCTCCATGCCCCCCGTATCACATCCTGTATCCACGCTAGTCACCGGCCGATGATTATAGATCTAAGTGGGTTCCTAGGGGCCTAGGGTCTCATTTTAGAACATTATTTGTACGGGGCGCAGCCTTTTGGTCTCTGTATTAAATTAAGGCCTCATTTGACATCCTTTTACTCTAATTAAAGAGGACACAAAAATAATTGAAAACCATCAATAGTGAAATCACGACGACAGAACAAGGTTTATGTAGACCCTGCAGGTTCCCTACCTCACATGCACTCTGTGGACAATCCCATAGACGTCCATTCAACTTAACAGTTTGTATATAGAAGACGAGAGAAAATCATTCCAGGCCATATACATTGTGCAGATGTTGGCAAAGTGTGATCTGTGCCATAACCCCAGCGCCGCACGGCCCACCAAGCTGTTAGCCACCAAAAATGTAGGTGGGTATGGGTGACACTGACCCTCGCCTAGGTCGGCTCATCAGGCCTCACAACTCCACTACCGCACCCACTTGCCGTTGTGACGGTCGACCCATAGATCCACCCAATCACAACTGTAGGCCTGAGCACTATTTATATGCCTCCAACCGCAGAGTCTTTGTCCTTAGGGAGACGCACGCATTTTACTTATCACAAGAAAATGGAAAATTCCTGCCAAAATATTAGCTCTGCGTGCTGAAAACCCTGAAAGGGCCAACTGAGATGAACCTTCAGGAGATTTCCGTTGGAAAAATAGCTGCTTTGCCACCGGCCTATCTGTCTATTCCACCAGCTCATTTGCATACGTCACTGAGCAAGCGCTGTGATTGGCTGACACTGTAGCTTTATTGTTAGTGTAGCACCACCCACAAGGAGCTTTATTATGGGCATCTTGATGCAGCCATAGGTGGATTCCTCTCCCCTGATGTGTCTCCTTCTCAGTGACGTGGCCGCAGCCTATGATGGCGCCCTGACTAGAGGTAGAACAGAGACTCTGAAGTCGTACACTGATGAATATGCTGCATCTATGTGATCGGATTGTCCATGACAGAACACTCCATACCCACCTGTTACCTCCCGCCGTTCGCTCCAGTCTCTCTACATGCCATATCAGCATTGGTTGCATCGGTGGGTCCAGTACGAACATCACATGACCACCGCATCCTGCGATGGTCTGCAGCGGTCACATGCCGTACATGTCAGCCTCATCTCTGCAGCCACTGCTAGGCTGTAGAAGTCACGGGGAGATGCAACAAGCTATGACACTGCAAAAAGCAAACACACGTGGCGCCTCCTAGTGCAGAAACCTCCGTAATGAAAATGGGAACGGCGTTAATAGGAATACTGCTCACCTGGGGGAGTCGTGGAGCTCGGGCAGAACTCTGGCAGACATGTCTGCTTCTATCACGTAGGAGGACGTCACAAAAACAACTACGGAAGGAAAAGTGGCGGACATTCTGGGGCTGCTGGCGTGAGATCCAGTAATAGCGGGGTGAGATAAGAGATAACCATACTAGTAAAGACAGAAGACCCAAGGTAAATATATATATACTGTATATGCAGGTTAGACTGATCATCGTATCCAGTAGGCCTTAACCACGTCATGATTAGAGGTTTCCCAAAATTGTACCTTAAAAAAAATATATATAAATCCTGCAAAAAAACAAATTCCCAGGATTTTTGAAATACAAAGATGAAAAATTTCTCTGCTAAGTAACAATCTTGGCCTCATTCTTAACCCCTTAGTGACCTTAAGGACCAAGCAATTTTTGTCTTCGCATTGTAAAAGCCATAACTGTGACATAGCCACACGAGAGCTTGTTTTTGGGGGGAGATGAGTTGTGTATATATATATGTTTGTATTTTATCCATTGCTAGTGATTGTTTTATGTAAGGGGTTAAACTGCCAAGATCTGAGATTTCTCCTCTCCAGGCAGTTAGAGCAGGAGCCTGGCTGTCAGTAGTCGGCCAAGCCACTGCCTTAAGAAGATATATGTGCAGGTTTAAAGCCCATTAGTGAGGTCAGTAGAAAGGCGTATTGGGGGTCACTGAGGGGTTAAGGGTTTTTTTCTCTTCTGCGGGGAATTGAACTTTCTGCCAGATTTCTGCACAAATTTTTTGTACAGTTAAAAGTGACACAAGTTACTACTGTACTTTATAAACCGTATCAGTTGTTCACAGGTGTCAAGATCTCTGCTTCTCAACCCCCTACAGTCCGGCTTCCGACCCCAACACTCGACAGAAACTGCCCTTACAAAGGTGTCAAACGACCTCCTGACAACCAAATCGAGGGGTGATTACTCCCCACTGATCCTCCATGATCTCTCCGCAGCATTCAACACTGTTGACCACAAACTCCTCCTCAGTATGCTTCGCTCTATCGGCCTAAAGGACACTGCTCTCTCCTGGTTCTCCTCCTACCTATCTGACTACTCCTTCAGTGTCTCCTTTGCTGGCTCTACCTCCCCTCCTCTTCCCCTTGCTGTTGGGGTCCCCCAGAGCTGGGTCCTCGGCCCCTTCCCCTCCTCTTTCTCTTGCTGTTGGGATCTCCCAGGGCTCGGTCCTCGGCCCCCTCCTCTTCCCCTTGCTGTCAGGGTCCCCCAGGGCTGGGTCCTCGGCCCCTTCCCCTCCTCTTTCCCTTGCTGTTGGGATCCCCCAGGGCTCGGTTCTCGGCCCCCTCCCCTCCTCTTTCCTTTGCTGTTGGGGTCCCCCAGGGCTCGGTCCTCGGTCCCCTCCTCTTCCCCTTGCTGTTGGGTTCCCCCAGGGCTCGGTCCCCTCCTCTTCCCCTTGCTGTTGGGGTCCCCCAGGGCTTGGTCCTTGGCCCCCTCCTCTTCCGCTTGCTGTTGGGGTCCCCCAGGGCTTGGTCCTTGGCCCAATCCTTTTCTCCATCTACACAGCCTCTATTGGACAAACCATCAGGAGTTTTGACCTCCAACACCACCTCTACGCTGATGACACCCAGCTATACACCTCTGCCCTTGACATCTCTGCACCTTTCCTCCAAAACCTCACCGAATCCCTGTCCGCTGTCTCTAACACTATGTCCTCTCTCTACCTAAAACTAAATCTCCCTAAAACTGACCTCCTGGTGTTTCCGCCCAAATCATATTTGCCAACAATATACAGCGCGCATGTGTAGAGGGAGATCCCCGAGTACGTCACATGGAGCGCATCCGTTCTCGCGAGAAACAGAGCGTTCCATAGCGGCGCTTCAAGTCCTACTGCGCATGTCATTCCTTTGATGAGTACTGAGAATGCGTCCCAGAAGGTGTATCGGACATAGCAGGGTGTCATTGATTCAAAGATGAATGATAACGTAGTTACATTGGCCATCAATTGGTAAAACAAACGCAGCAGTTAAAGGGGTTGTCCCGCGCCGAAACGGGTTTTTTTTTTTTCAATAGCCCCCCCGTTCGGCGCGAGACAAACCCGATGCAGGAATAAAAAAAACAAACCGGCCAGTACTTACCCGAATCCCCGCGCTCCGGCGACTTCTTACTTACCTAAGTAAGATGGCCGCCGGGATCTTCACCCACGGTGCACCATGCGGTGCACCGTGCGGTCCATTGCCGATTCCAGCCTCCTGATTGGCTGGAATCGGCACACGTGACGGGGCGGAGCTACGAGGAGCCGCTCTCCGGCACGAGCGGCCCCATTCAGAAAGGAAGAAGACCGGACTGCGCAAGCGCGTCTAATCGGGCGATTAGATGCTGAAAATTAGACAGCACCATGGAGACGAGGACGCCAGCAACGGAACAGGTAAGTGAATAACTTCTGTATGGCTCATAATTAATGCACGATGTACATTACAAAGTGCATTAATATGGCCATACAGAAGTGTATACCCCCACTTGCTTTCGCGGGACAACCCCTTTAATAGTGTGGTTGTCAAACTATAGACAAAGATAAGTATGGGACAAGCATATAAATCCACCTCATACAAAGTGTATGATCAATAGTAATACACAATCACGGGTCCTTTTACACTTCGTTACCATATATAGCAAGTAATGACCATAAATATACATATGGGCACTAATATAATATTATATGCATAAGGGTAAATAGACAACCCATATTAATGACAATCACAAGATGGCACAGCAGGAAAAAAAGGAAAAAAACCATTTTCCAAGGTATAGATGTCATCTTAATATTTATTTTTAACCATAGTCATAATAAATTCAAATCTGCAATTTCGGCGCACATCATACAAACTGCAGTATATGCCATCAAAAGTATAAATGTCGCCAGTGTAAAAATACAAAGTACAACAGCCGAAAGGATGGATCCACTTGCAGCGGAGAAAAAAGCACATAGACCTATGAGACAAAGACAAAAAAAGGGAGTTAAAAACAACTTAAAAACACAATGACAAAATCAAATATCCTGAAGTAAGCGGCGGACCACGTTACCTGCAACCAATACAGTATAGTTCAAAGATGGGGGGAGTAATCATACTCTAGATTCAATCCCCTAGGGGTCATTGTGTCCAACTCATGGATCCAATATAACTGTAAAATCCTATCACCCCCTCTTGGTGATGCCGCTACGTGGTCGATGACACGGAATTTCAGTTGGCAAATGGCGTGATTCATTTCTCCGAAATGCTTCGGTATCGGTAAGCTATTGTTTTTGGTGCTGATAGTGCTCTTGTGGTTGACAATACGTGAGCGGACCTCCATTGTGGTTTCGCCCACGTATGCCAAACCACAAGGGCATGTTATCAGATAGATTACATAGCTCGAGGTACATGAAAATCGTCCCTTAATTCTATATTTATGTCCACGTAATGGATGTTGGAAGTGGTCACCCTTCAAGAGGTTGCCGCAGCAAGAACACCCAGACAGGGGAAATTGCCATTCCTTACAGGTGTAAAGGTAGGTTGTATAGAACTACTCACAGTAGGAAAGAGAGATGTAACAAGCCTATTGCCAATATTAGGGCCCCTCCTAAAAGACATCAACGGGGCTGTCTTGAATTCCGGGACATTCGTATCACTATTGGCTAGTAATTGCCAATGCTTTCTAATGATTGCAGAAACCTTTCTACTATGGCAATTCTAAGTTGAAACAAAAGGTCCCCTGTGTCCTCTTCGGGGGTTTAGGTCTCAATAAATCATCCTGCGACAATGTTCTGACTTTAGTTTCAGCTTCATGTAGGAGAGTTTTGGGATATCCCCTCTTCAAAAATTTGTCACACATGCTAGTCAGTCTAGTGTCAATGAAATGATCATGGGTCACTGGTCTGAGCCGTAGTAACTGACTCCATAAAAGGGAGTTCTGCATAGATTCTAGATGTAGGCCATCGTAGACCAATAAACTGTTACGGTCCGTTGGTCAATATAACGATACCAGTATAGGATTTTATCCGCATAGATGGAGGGATAGACAAACTCTTCCTCAAAATAGCGCATGTATGCATTGGCATAGGTAGGGGCCATATTCGAGCCCATTGCGGTCCCCTGTCGCTGCCGGTAGTACACCCCCTCGAACACAAAATAGTTGTTAGTGAGGATGTACTCCAGCAGCGAGAGGGCAAACCGCGAACAGGCCGCTGTATAGCTGTGGATGCCGGACGCCAGACCGCATCAGCCGGGTGGATGGATCGCTGCAGCTGAAGCATAATTATCTTCCGTTTCGCACACATCCTATGGCTGATTTGTAACACATGTATTAATTGCTCACTTATGTGTTAGTATGTTCTGATTGGCTCATGTCTGCTGCCTTGTTCTATTTAGTCTGTGTATTGACATTCACTGTTTAAGCTTGATAAAGACCAGATCGCTGGTCGAAACGGCGCTGCAATATTTTTCTGCTATGGGAAAATAAACACTTTTGATTTTCTATGCACCATCTGATGCTGCCATCTTATTTCTACTGCTGAAGTTTTGGGACTGGATCCACATCCTGGCGGCTGTTGCATCATAGGTTTGTCCCCCCCTTACTGGGCTATAAGTGCTGCTGGTGTGATATACGCTTCTCCACGTTGTTACCGAATGTTTCTTTCTTCGACTCGGATATCTTCTTGTTTGGAAAAGAACTTCCTCGTTTTTTGTATTTGTTGGTTTCTTCTGCGGTTAACCCTTGAAGGGTTACGGCTCGATGAGTCTCTTTCTGAGGTATAATCATCTGTATCCCTAGTTGAAAAAGTTACTCTGTTGAATTTTTTATACTTTTGTTTATTTTTTAATATGGGTTTATAACCTTTTTGTATGGGATTCCTCTTCCAATTGTATATTTCTTTAGATGCAGAATCTCTCTCAGCTCTTTCAAGTTTCTTTTTCTTTACTTGCAATATTGCTTCTTCTATTTTAATAAGATTATCTTTGATTCTTTTATTTATTCTTGCAAATTCCTCTTCTTTTAAGGGTGCATTCCCACGAACGTATATCGGCTCGGTTTTCACGCCGAGCCGATATACATCGACCTCATCTGCAGGGGGGGAGGATGGAAGAGCCAGGAGCAGGAACTGAGCTCCCGCCCCCTCTCTGCCTCCTCTGCACTATTTGCAATGGCGAGAGGCTGGACGGGGCGGGGCTAATACTCGCCACTTAGCCCCACCCCATCCCGCCTCCTTTCATTGCAAATAGTGCAGAGGGGCGGAGAGGAGGCAGAGAGGGGGCAGGAGCTCAGTTCCTGCTCCTGGCTCTTCCATCCCCCCCCCCCCCCTCTGATGAGGACGACGTATATCGGCTCGGTGTGAAAACCGAGCTGATATACATTCGTGGGAATGCAGCCTAATGCTGTAACCAGTGCATTTTCTAAGATCTGTATATTATCTCTGATTTCTTTTGTTTTCATCTCTTCTGTGTCTACAATTAGTTTCATTAATTGTAATGAACAATCAGTGAGGATACTTTCCCATTTGTTTTTAAAATCCTCAGAATATTCAAAAGTTGGAATCTTAGGCTCGCCTTGGCAGAAAGTCGGGCCCAAAAACAAGCGCTGATTTCAAATGCTTTTCGCTAATCTGCTGTTATTTTCTCTTGTCTGCCAGAGTTCTTGTCTACCTTCTGTTGCAGGTTTCCTTTCTACAAGATCCACCTGCTCAAGGTTTTCATGTTCCAAGCCGGTAACGCCGAAATTCCATGTAACTATTAATGTCATTTGGCCAGAGCTGCCAGTGAGTGCAGCTTCACTGTTGGTTTCTTCGTACCTCCATAGGGGCTATAGCCTGGGTGCTATATTGAAATGCAATTTCAAATTCTATGTTTGTCCAGTTTGAGAGGCATTAAGTCTCATGTTTTGGTTGTTCTCCCCCCCCGCTTCCCTTCCTTCACCACCCCGCTGGGGTGTGGGTCTCGGGATACAAAATCTACTTGTCTTTCCTCTACATAGATGGCTAACGTATCCATGTGCACCTATAATGTAAAAGGGTTTAACACCCCAGAAAAGAGGAACCAAATTCTTTACCATTTACATAAGAAGAAGGTCATGGTCGCAATGCTGCAGGAAACTCACTTTAAGGCGGAGGGCGTCCCACGTCTCTCCTCTAGACATTACTCTACATGGTTCCATAGCCCCCACCCCGCAAAGAAGGCAGGTGGGGTTTCAATAGCGTTGCACAAATCACTCCAACACACGGTCTTAGAGCACGAGACAGACCCAATGGGCTGCTATGTATTCGTAAAACTGGAAGTTATGGGTGTTACTCTATCTTTTGCTAATGCTTATCTCCTCAACCAGGGTCAGGTCTCGCACGGGATCTCCATCTTGAGAAAACTGGACGCCTTTGCCGCCGGTTCCAGAGTGATTCTAGGAGAAGACCTCAATCTGGTGATGGACCCGGAGGCGGACTCATCAGCGGGTAAGTCCCCCATCTCACACACAGCACGGAGGGCACTAAAACGGGAACTGGAAAAGATGCACCTGATAGATCTGTGGAGGATTTTACACCCGGGTGTCAGGGACTACAGCTTCCACTCAGCGGCCCACAATAGCTACAGCCGCATTGATTACTTTCTAATCTCACACAGTCTCTTAGACCATTCACCAGTGTGCTCTATGGGACAATTCCTCTGGTCAGACCACGCCCCAATATACGGGGAACTAACAGGCATGGGCAGGCGGCCACACTCGAACCAATGGAGACTCAATGAGAATCTCCTTAATGACTCACTTTGCGTCGAGGAAATCAAGAAAACAATATCTGACTACGAGGCGATCCACAGAAACAACACAACAAGCCCCCCGGTTAAGTGGAAAGCCCTTAAGTGCGTCTTAAGAGGGGTATTCATCTCCCACGGAGCCAGACTCAAGAAGGACAGATCTGCTAAGATGCAGAAACTGTTGGGAGATCTGGCCAAAAAGGAAGCCCTCAACAAGGGTCACCCCTCGGACGCAACAAAAGCGGAAATCTCTGTAATCCGGCACCAAATCCTGCAAATTTTAGATCAAAGATCCCTAGGAGCTAGAGATAGAATGCGCAGAAGTGCCTTCGAATTTGGCGACAAATGCGGGAGGTGGCTTGCTAGGACGCTACGCCCGAGAGCCCCCGCGACCCATATCCCCAAAATACAGGCATCAGGAGGAGTAGTCCATGCTACTTCTAAGATCTTGGAGGTATTCCGGTCATATTATAACAACCTCTATAACCTGAAACAGGGCACTGAGATAGCACATGATACAGGGGAGGAAGACACACGGGATTACCTCAACAGCTTTGCACCGAAGGTCTCGGACCCAGCCGTGTTTGACGACCTCGAGGAGGATTTCTCGCCACCGGAACTATCCGGCCTAATTAAAGAACTCAAATCAGGCAAGAGTCCAGGCCCCGATGGATTCACTTCCAAATTCTATAAAATTTTCAAAGAAGAAATTTCCCCGCTGATGCTGGGAGCTTTCAATGCGGTCAACAGGGGCTGCTCATTTCCAGCCCAGGCCCTACAGGCCCACATAGTGGTCTTGCCCAAATCGGGGGAAAGACTCGACAGTCTGCAGTAATTATAGGCCCATCTCTCTCATTAATATTGATATTAAGGTTTTCGCCAAAATGATAGCGACCCGGCTGCAACCCTTTATCCTGAAGTTAATCCATAGGGACCAGGTGGGGTTTGTCCCGAGAAGGGAGGGACGGGACAACGTAATCAAATCCACTTCCCTAATGTCGAGGGCTCGGGGGGGGGGGGCGGGGATCCCGCTCTGTCTTATGGCCGTCGATGCCGAAAAGGCCTTCGACAGAGTAAGATGGAGTTTCTTGGAGGCCACCCTGCGACACATGGGCCTGGGACCCCGAATGAGAGAGAGGATTATGGCCCTATATAAGGATCCTACGGCCAGGGTAAGGGTTAACGGGGTGCTGTCAGATTCCTTCCCCATTCACAACGGAACCAGACAGGGGTGCCTGCTCTCACCATCACTTTATATTTTAACCATGGAGGCGCTGGCCAACGCCATTAGAGGGAACAAATCAATCAGGGGCGTCAGGGTTGGACACGCGGAGCACAAGTTGTCCCTGTTCGCCGACGACCTCCTGTTATACCTTTCCTGCCCAAGCGTGGGTATCCCGGTCCTCTTAAAGGAATTTGACAGGTTCAGCAATATAGGTAATTTCAAGATTAATTTCCAGAAGACAGAGATACTGAACGTCTCTATTCCCCAAGCAGAGGAACTCAGGCTGAAGAAGCAGTTCCCATTCAAATGACAAAGCAAAGCCATAAAATACCTGGGCATCCAGCTCCCAGCCGACCCATCGCATACATTCAACTTAAATTATAAACCATTCCTAGAGAACCTAGAAAAGGACCTAAATAACTGGAACCCTTTGTTTCTGTCGTGGAGTGGTAGAATTAATACGGTCAAGATGGTGTCGCTCCCAAGGTTCCTTTACTTATGTCAGGCCCTCCCCATCCGACTACATTGACAATACCTGTTACACATACGCTCTCTAATCACCAAATTTGTCTGGCGCGGGCGAAGGCCCCGATTAAAGCAGAACACGCTGGTTAGGTCCAAGGATAGGGGAGGTCTAGGCCTACCGGACTTCACCTTATACTACAAGGCCAACATAGCGAAGTGGGTCCTCGACCTCCTCAAGCATGGCGAGTCCAAACTGTGGGTTGAGATGGAGCTTGACTCAGACCCAGGCATGACCCAGGGGATGTTTTGGATCCCGGGGGGCCTGACCAGAGACTTCCCCAGAGTGTCCCCCCTATTGGGGCTCCTGGGGGAGGCATGGTCGGGCTTTGCTAGGAGAGACGAGTTGGTCTCAATTCCAGGCCCTCTCGCCCCAATTTTGGCCAATCCCCAATTTAAGGCTTTTGAGACGAACAGAACCTTTCTGCTAACCCCAGCGATACAGGTCCCACGTCTGAGAGTCGTGACAAACCAAAGGGGGATTAAACCCCTGGCGGAGTTCTTCACGGAGTCACTGACATCACAGGGAGCGTGGATGGTTTATCTACAACTGAGGGGCTCGCTGGACTCCCTGACACCCGGTTTGAATTTAGTTAAAGATCTTACGCCCTTTGAAGTGCTATGCATGTCTCCAGATCCTGCTGGGCATCTTATTTCACTATTATACAGGCTTATGCTGGACCGTGAGATGGGGGACGAACCCCCGACGTTTACTGGATCATGGGAGGGGGAGCTGGGTAGGAGCTTCTCTGCAGAACAATGGCAGAGGTCCTTCATTCTAACGCATAAGGCCACAACCCATTCCAGGTTGCACGAGTTAAATTACAAGGTCTTGTCCAAATGGTATACTACTCCAGTCAGATTACACAAAATGCTCCCCCAATCCTCCCCCCAATGTTGGAGATGTTTGGGCGAACGGGGAAATATGGTGCATATCTGGTGGGAATGCCCTCCGGTGGCGGCACTATGGAAGGACGTGGAGAAGTTATACAATAATCTGTCGGGGGCAGGCGTGGTGCTCTCGCCCGAGCTGGCACTGCTGTCCATGTTCCAGGGGCCTATCGCCCAGGTGAGAAAGGGTCTGCTGAGATTCTTTGTCCTGGCAGTGAGGCAGATAATTCCGAGGTTCTGGCGAGCCACCGCGGGTACCACTAAGACCCATTGGGTAGAGGCAGTGAACACACTGGCCAGATTCGAGGAGATGAGGGCAGAGGAGGACGCCACGGTGGAGAAGTTCTACGCAACATGGAGGCCATGGCTAGACTTTAGGCTGTCACCCAGTCTGGGAGACTGGATCTCCAGGAGGCACACCGTATCTCGATAGCTTCTCGCGAGCCATATTGGTATTACGGTCCTCCCCCTTGGCGCAGATGATTCCAGATGGGATCACACTGGTTCTCACCCACCCATGGAGATCTCAAATCAGAACACAAGGCTCACGTAAGCTGGCCTCTAAAAAGTGATCATAACTTATTCCTCAGACCCCCCCCCCCCCTTTTACACCCCCCTAGGAGCTCTTCGGAGCCCTTTCCTTGTTTAACTCTGTTTTTGTATTTATCTTTATTTCTAACTATTCCACCTCGAGGACCCCTACCTGGAGGTGGGATGGAAGAATTTCTGTTAGATAAGAGAAAAAGGTTGGGCGGAGGCGGGCCAGCAACGAACCCCACGGAGGAGAGGTAGTGGAGTGGGAAAGTGGGCGCACCATAAAGTATGTATACATATTGATTGTACTATCACATGTGACGTTCCTCTTGATTGTTTATTGTTATTTGTTTCTCTGTCCAAATAAAAACTGATTGAACACAAAACTTGGAATCTTCTATAAACGTAGACCTCTGGGGACCATGCGCAGCTCTATGGAACGTTTGGGACTGTGCATGTCCCACCAGATTTTAAGTTCTCTTGTTCTCTCATTACTCGTACTACTGGGTGCAGCCTGATTAAACATCTGAGCCAGTTTCACTAGCCGCTCCTCATTCTCTGAATCCATACGGCAAATAGGGGTTTTTAAAGCCCTATCAGGAGGTTCATATAAATAACTTCTTTTGTGTCTCTATTCAAGGCTTCTTGTGGCGGGCTTATTTGCTTAGTGAGCTTGGTGGGTGATAAGTAAATTACTTTAAATAGAAATGATCTCAGCTCATATGTCCACAGAAGCCCATTCATTAGTAGATCCTGATAAGATACTCAGGTTGGAGCCCACTCCATCAGTGGTTAGATGTATAAATAGCAGAATATTGGGAACACGGACCTGCAGTGAGAAATCTTCTTTATTAAATGACCTAATCCGGTGCACGGAGTCCGCGTTCAGCTCAGCAGAGCCTTGTTCACCTCGTACAAAACGTCACTACCTGCTCATTTAAATATTAAAATCAATTAAAACCAGCTGATTATTAACCCTTTATAAATTGGTGACTAATTGCTGTTTTGTTCCCTTTAAAGCAGCAGTATTAATTCACTATGTAATTAATAGAAATATGCCAGAGAATAGAATATAATACAATTATTGTTAAATGATAAAACCTAGGATAGCATTGGGGCAAATCGCTTGGCTAAACATGGACAAAATCTGGAAAAGTCGGTAGATCGGCATAGCAACTAAACGCAGAATAGTGCAAACCACCGTTTTCCCCAGAGCCATGGATGGATGTGAAAGCTGGACTGCAAGGGAAGCCAATAGAAGGAGGATTGATGCGTTTGAGCTGTGCTGCTGGCGAAAGCTGCTGTGTATACCCCGGATGGCGAGAGTAATAAATATAGGGGAGTTCTGAATCGTATCAGACCAGATATATCACTGGAGGGCGGGCTGGCCGGACTCAGACTCATGGATTTTGGTCTTATAATGCAAGCAGAGTCGCTAGAAAAATGTATAATGCTTGGACAGATCAGCGGCAAAAGACCCGACGCCAAAGAACATGATGGCCAATACTGTCAGAGCTGATACTGGCCTGGATATCACACAACTGAAAGAAGCAGTGCAAAACTAAACAACAAGAAGGGAGCTCGCCTTCAGGGTCGCCGAGAGCCGTGAACGACTAAATGGCTAACAACAACAATAATATCAGCTCTGGTCACTAGGTGTCGCTATATTTCCGTTTCTTTGCATAGATGGACAATGTAACAATTCTGTATCAGTTCCATCCGTGATATACTCTGTATCAGCCAGATGGAGGAGGAACTAAACTCACATACTGGATACAAGTCTTGTGGAAGCTAAATAAAATAGCCCTCTACCACATAAAATACTTAAACTGATGAAGAAGTAAAAGATAATAAATATATATTTCATAAAAAAGCAACAGCAAGGACAATTTTTTGACCGCTAGACATCTTTACGCAGAGAAGAGATTTCACCCATTACCAGAGTCTGAGAGGGGCACATTATTAGGATGTGAGAAGTTGGAGGGTCGTATCGATGAATTGTCCCCCACCGGCCGTTCTCACCAGACTGTTAGGAGGTGTTGGGACCAGTGAATGGGGGCACACAAGGTGACCGGGCTCAGGACCCCCTTGTAAGGAGAATTTATGTGTTTATCAAAGAGAAGATGATCCCAGATCTCGTGCAGAAGTTTGGGACCCAGGAGAAATACAAATCACACCAGCCTGTGCGGTATCAGATGATTTCTAATTTATTCTAAGGTGTTCGAAGCTTATGTACCATAAATGACATCACAGCAAAAGTACATACCTCCAAGATGAATAAGAATACATGATAGGCTAAAACAAAAATTATTAACATAAGTTACACCTTTTGAGGTGTTACTATAACATACAATGAGACCGTTATGTATTCAGTGCAAAGGAATGCAAGGGAGGCAGTCTGGAGATTCTTATCTTGTCTGTCTACCCCATAATGGTATAGAAAAGGTTTCGTTTAACCCCTTCACTACTTATACTAGCAGCAGGCTATATCTTTCTAGTCTACAATCCAATAAAAGAACAATTAACTGATACATTGATCTACAATTTTCTTAACACCCCTACAGACCACCAGTAGAGAGGAGCGTCTGACCAGACTGTTAGGAGGTGTTGGGACCAGTGGATGTATGAGGGCACACAAGGTGACCGGGCTCAGGACCCCCTACAGACCACCAGTAGAGAGGAGCGTCTGACCAGACTGTTAGGAGGTGTTGGGACCAGTGGATGAGGGCACACAAGGTGACCGGGTTCAGGACGCCCCCGACAGACCACCAGTAGAGAGGAATGTCTGACCAGACTGTTAGGAGGTGCGAGGGCACAAAAGGTGACCGGGCTCAGGACGCCCCCTACAGACCACCAGGAGAGGGGACCATCTGACCAGACTGTTAGGAGGTGTTGGGAGCAGTGGATCTGTGAGGGCACACAAGGTGATTGGGCTCACGACGCTCCCTACAGATCACCAGTATGGAGGAGCATCTGACCAGACTGTTAGGGGGTGTTGGGACCAGTGGATGGGGCACACAAGGTGATCGGGCTCAGGACCCCCAACAGACCACCAGTAGAGAGGAGCATCTGACCAGACTGTTAGGAGGTGTTGAGACCAGTGGAGATGTGAGAGCACAAAAGGTGACCGGGCTCAGGACCCCCGACAGACCACCAGTAGAGAGCAGCGTCTGACCAGAGTGTTAGGACCAGTGGATGAGGACACACAAGGTGACCGGGTTCAGGACCCCCAACAGACCACTAGTAGAGAGGACCGTCTGACCAGACTGTTAGGAGGTGTTGGGACCAGTGGATATGTGAGGGTACACAAGGTGACTGGGCTCAGGACGCCCCTACAGACCACCAGGAGAGAGGACCATCTGACCAGACTGTTAGGAGGTGTTGAGAGCAGTGGATCTGTGAGGGCAAACAAGGTGACAGGGCTCAAGACACCCCTGCAGACCACCAGTAGGAAGGAGCATCTGACCAGACTGTTAGGGGGTGTTGGGACCAGTGGATGGGGCACACAAGGTGACCGGGCTCAGGACCCCCTACAAACCACCAGTAGAGAGGAGTGTCTGACCAAACTGTGAGGAGGTGTTGGGACCAGTGGATGAAGACACACAAGGTGACCGGGCTCAGGACCCTCCAACAGACCACCAGTAGAGAAGAGCATCTGACTAGACTGTTAGGAGGTGTAGGGACTAGTGGATGTGTGAGAGCACATAAGGTGACCGGGCGCAGGACCCCCTACAGACCACCAGGAGAGAGGACCGTCTGACCAGACTGTTAGGAGGTGTTGGGAGCAGTGGATCTGTTAGGGCACACAAGGTGACTGGGCTCAGGACGCCCCCTACAGACCACCGGTAGGGAGGAGCATCTGACCAGACTGTTAGGGGGTGTTGGGACCAGTGGATGGGGCACACAAGGTGACCAGGCTCAGGACCCCCCAACAGACCACCAGTAGAGAGGAGCATCTGACCAGACTGTTAGGGGGTGTTGGGACCAGTGGATGTGTGAGGACACACAAGGTGACCGGGCTCAGGACACCCCCTACAGACCACCAGTAGAGAGGAACATCTGACCAGACTGTTAGGAGGTGTAGGGACCAGTGGATGGGGGCACACAAGGTGACCGAGCTCAGGACCACCCTACAGGAAGGAGCTCCGACCACAGGAAGAGAAATATGATGTCATAGGCATCACAGAAACTTGGTGGGATGATACACATGATTGGAATACAAGGCTTGAAGGATACAACTTATTTATAAGAAACAGACCTAATAAAAGGGGAGGAGGTGTTGTGTTGTATGTTAGGAGAACATTCATCTCCACAGAGATTCAAGCTTCAGACCATGAGAGTTCTCTAGAAACAGTTTGGGTAAGAATACAAGGAGAGAACAACAGAAAGGACACCATTGTGGGCATTTACTACAGGCCGCCTGGACAAGCAGAAGATATGGAGGAACTCTTTCTACCTCAGATGGCCAAGCTCTCAAACAAGCCAAACCTAGTGATCATGGGAGATTTTACCGATCCAGACAATTGTTGGGAATCTCTCTCAGGTAAAAGTAATGGATCTAAGAGATTCTTATCTGCTCTTGCTGACAACATTATCTTCCAAAAGGTCGAAGAGAAAACAAGGGGATCTGCTATCTTGGACCTAATTCTTACCAACGGGGAGGGGGGGGGGTTGTGGGAGTAAGGGTGGCTGGGACCTTAGGAGGCAGTGAGCATGATATCCTTGGATGTTGAATAAAAAGGGGAGGAAGACCTGAGAAGACTCAGACCTCAAGGTTGGATTTCAGAAAGGCTGATTTCAATGAACTCCGAAAGAGGAGAGGAAGAGTCCAATGGCTGGATGTACTTAAAGGGATTGTCCCGCGCCGAAACGGGTTTGTTTTTTTTTCAATAGCCCCCCCCGTTCGGCGCCAGACAAACCCGATGCAGGGGTTAAAAATAAAAACCGGAGAGTGCTTACCTGAATCCCCGCGCTCCGGTGACTTCTTACTTACCTGGTGAAGATGGCCGCCGGGATCTTCTCCCTCGGTGGACCGCAGGTCTTCTGTGCGGTCCATTGCCGATTCCAGCCTCCTGATTGGCTGGAATCGGCACGTGACGGGGCGGAGCTACGAGGAGCCGCTCTCCGGCACGAGCGGCCCCATTGAGAAAAGCAGAAGACCGGACTGCGCAAGCGCGTCTAATCGGGCGATTAGACGCTGAAAATTAGACGGCACCATGGAGACGAGGACGCTAGCAACGGAACAGGTAAGTGAATAACTTCTGTATGGCTCATATTTAATGCACAATGTACATTACAAAGTGCATTAATATGGCCATACAGAAGTGTACAGACCCACTTGCTTTCGCGGGACAACCCCTTTAAGGACAGAAATGTCCAAGAAGGTTGGGAAATATTGCAAAATGAGATTCTCAAAGCACAATCGTTAATCCCTAAAAGAAGGAAGAATGGGAAGCATTGAAAGAGACCAGGATGGATGAACACAGAACTTGTACACATGTTAAAAAGGAAGAAAAATGTGTTTATCAAATGGAAAGAGGGGGAAATATCTGAAGAAGAATATAATGGGGTCTGCAGAAACTGTAGGGCAAATGTCAGAGAAGCTAATTACATGTCTAAAAAAATGAACCCCGGAGGCCGGTGAGGAGAGCGTGAGATGCGCTGCGCATCGCCGCAATATGCGGGTCCACAGGGCTGTAAAAGGCTGCACAGCATCTTGCCACACGCTCGTATGCGCACGGCCTTATTAACACAGTCTGCAGAAACTGTAGGGCAATTGTCAGAAGAGCTAAAGCTAATAATGAATTGAGGCTTGCAACAGAGGCCAAAAGCAATAAAAAAGGATCTGGAGGTATGTCAAAAGCAAAAGAAAAGTCAAAGATGCTATTGGATGCTTACAAGATGAAAATGGGGAATTTGTTAAGAATGATGCTGAGAAGGCTGAACTTTTGAATTCCTACTTTTGTATCTGTTTTCTCTCCGAAAGTAGATGAAACATCAACTGATCTTCCCTGTGCTATTGAGAGAATAAAAGAATGCAGAGAGATGGTGAGGGAACACTTAGCTAACTTAAATTAATTCAAGTCTCAAGGTTCAGATGAATTACATCCTAGGATACTAAAGGAAGCAGCGGAGGTAATTGCTGAACCACTCGCCATAATCTTTGAAAATTCCTGAAAAACAGAAGTCCCAGAAGATTCGAGAAGGGCAAATGGTGTCCCTATCTTCAAAAAAGGGAATAAGGTGGACCCAGGAAATTACAGGCCTGTGAGCCTGACTTCTAATCCGGGAAAGATCTTTGAACAAATTATTAAACAGCATGCATACAAGTACTTAGATAAGACTGGAGTAATTAACCAGAGCCAGCATGGGTTTGTAACAAGCAAGTCATGCCAGACGAATCTAATTTCCTTCTATGACAGAATCACCGACTGAGTTGATCAGGGGAATGCGGTGGATATAGTATATCTTGACTTTAGTAAATCATTTGACAAAGTATCTCATACCATACTTATTGAAAAAATGACCAAATCTGGGATTGACAAGGCAAGTGCACATGTAAAACGCTCCCCGGCTGCTCCATCCTCCATGCTGGCCGCGCTGTGAGCGATCCAGCCATACTCGCTCCTGTAACAGGACATAATTGAGCTTCACTGGGACATGTCTTCTCCCTACCTTTCTTCTGATTTTCTACTTCTATTCCATTTTATCACTATTTTTAAACCTATACGTTTTTCTATGCTCTGTAGCATGTCTTGCCCCAGCAATTACTGAAGAAGAGGTTTTTCCTCAAAGCGCCCTTTGTTCTGCTGGTTTTACTCCTCATATAATAAAATCTTCATATCTTACCATCATCACCATTTTTTGGAGTTGTTGCGTCTTGAGACATTTTTCTTTCACTCCCACCTTGTATAGGTGTGGGCATTCCCAAGTGTCCCCTGAGGGAACGCCACTTCATCATCAATGTACCTACCGCTATCCCAGGACTTTTGGCACATCGGATATATTGGCTTTTTCTTTTTATAATATCCTTGCAAAATAATTTAGTAATTTTCAGGGTTTTTTAAATTACGGATTCTTTATAAAGAGCTAGTCTGATAACAAAAATACCTTTACACCGAGAGGCATACTAACCTGCATGGTGGGTTTGTCTACAACCTGTTTGAACTAATGAAATGGAAAAAGAGGAGGTCTGAACCCCCTACAGACACTTGTGTAAAGCTTCCGGTACAATCCCTCATTTTAGAACAGGCTTATTATTTTATATGTATCTGGACTCTCTGTAAAAACAATCCACCCCTAGATGAAGTTGTCGTTTTGCTGTAAGACTCGGCATGCAGTTCCATCTCAGGCAGACCTGTAAATGATGGGAGTTGTGGTGATTAGATGAACGGTCTTGTCACTTGAGACCCTAAAAGTGTTTCCCCCCTTGGCCTATAAGTGGCTCTCGGAGGCTCCTTGTGTGTAGTGACCTCTTCTTCAGCTTGTGTAGAGTGTATTTGTCATCTGATTTAACCCTTTTAGTGGCACGCCCAGAATATCTCCAGGGCTTGTTACATTGACCATGCAGTTAAACCCTAGAAGATTTTCGTGGACAGCTCTAGTGCTGAAATGCTGTCCAGGACATGCAGTTATTGTGCCACTGTACATGTTTGCCACTTCGAATTACCTCTGGAAAATCTCCGGGGCTTGCTGCGCTGACATGGCAATAATAAACCTGCCACTGAAGGTGTTAAGGCGTCTGGTTGCAAATTCTGCAGTCTGCAGGTCCAATATGTTTCTGGCCTAGATGAGTCTTCCCATCGATCGCTGCAGATCTCAGGTCTATAGTCAGTCAATTGCTATAATAGAAATAGGAGATTCTTCGTTTTTATGAAACTCAGCGTAATGGCGAGACCCACCACACTGCAAGCAGACCCTCATATTATATGTATGTTGGCTGAACAGATCACTCGGATCCTGAATATTTCTATGGCCTCTAGGAGGAGGTAATCTCTATCCTGGACCGGGGAGTCACCGGATCTTGTGCATCTGCAGTTTTCCACAGTGTTTGATATTGAGCTGCATAACAGGTTGGTCTATAAGATAAGATGCTTGGTCTGGGGAGAATGTGTGTAAGGGGGCAAGTAACTGGTCAGTGATAGAATGCAGAGGGTGGTTATAAATGGTCCATACTCTGATTGGGTTACCATTACTAGTGGGGTACCACAGAGGGCGGTACTAGAGGGCTCACTGTTACGAGTGGGATACTGCAGGGGGCAGTATTGGAGGGGTTACTAATGGGATACCACAGGTGTCAGTATATGAGTGTTGACCATTAGTATTGGTATTGGTTCAGAAGAATAAGTGCAACCGCAGCACACGCCAGAGTTATAAAAAGATGATACTCCGGTTTCCACCAAGAAAATATCTGTTGCAGAGGTAACAAGGAGAAATGTGCAAGAGCCCAGTATGGTCCGGATCCAAGACCAAAATCAGCTGAAGACATAAAGTGACCCGGCAGCAACTGATGGCTTTTTTTGCAAAATTTAGAAATAACTTTTATTCCTGTCTTGCTTTTATGGAGGAATAAACGTTATTTCTTAATTTTGCAAAAAAAAGCCATCAGTTGCTGCCGGGTCACTTTATGTCTTCACCATTGGTATTGGAGTACACAGGGCAGTATTAGATGGGTCAGCGTTACTAGTGCGATAGTGCTGGGGCAGTACTAGAAAAGGTCACCATTGCTAGTGGGGTACCACAGGTGCCAGTATTGGAGGGATCCCCATTACTAGTAGGGTGCACAGGGCAGTATTGGACGTGTCACTGTTACTAGTGGGGTACCACATGGGGGCAGTATTAGAAGTGTCACCATTACTAGTGGGTTATGCAGGGCAGTATTGGACGGGTCACTTACTAGTGGGGTACCACAGCTGTCAGTATTGAAGGGGTCACCGTTACTATTGGGGAACCACAGTGGGCAATATTTAGGGGTTTACTAGTGGCAAGCCCACAGGGGCACTATTGGAGGGGTTACTAGTGGGGAACCACAGTGGGCAGTATGTAAGGGTTTACTAGTGGGGAACCCACAGGGGCACTATTGGAGGGGTTACTAGTGGGGAACCACAGTGGGCAGTATGTAAGGGTTTACTAGTGGGGAACCCACAGGGGCACTATTGGAGGGGTTACTAGTGGGGAACCACAGTGGGCAGTATGTAAGGGTTTACTAGTGGGGAACCCACAGGGGCACTATTGGAGGGGTAACTAGTGGGGTACTGCAGGAGGCGGTTTTGCGTCCTATTTTTATTAATATATTTATTAATGACCTGGTAGATGGATTGTGCAGTAAAATATCAATATTCGCAGATGATACAAAACTATGTAAAGTAATGAACACCAGAGAGGGCTGTATATGGGCTCATATAAATATGTATATAAGTACATATACATTTGTACACTGTTGCAAATGGATCTGGATAAATTGGGGACAGAAAAGTTGTAAATGAGGTTTAACACTGATAAATGTGCGGTTCTGCCGATGGGCAGGAAATACATGTCACCATTACAAACTAAATGGGAAACCACTGGGGAACACTGAGATGGGGAAGAACTTGGGGGTTTTAGTTAACTGGAGCAACCAGTGTCAGGCAGCTGCTGCCAAGGTAAATAGGATCATCGGGTGCATCAGAAGAGGTCTAGGGCCACATGACAAGAACATTGTTGTTCTTCCTCTTTACAAGTCACTGGTCCGACCACACATGGAGTATTGTGGACAGTTTTGGCCACCGGTACTCAAGAAGGACATATCAGAGCTTGAGCGGGTACAAAGGCGGCAACTAACTTAATAAATGGAATGGGCGACTACAATACCCAGAGAGGGTATGAACATTGGGATTATTTAGTCAAGAAAAAAACATTTTAGGAGCGACCTAATAACTATGTATAGATATATCAGGGGATAGTAATCATTTATTTAAACCCAGGACTGTAACAAGGGGGTATCGATGAATTGTCCCCGTTCTGTCCAGACTGTTAGGGGGTGTTGGGACCAGTGGATGTGTGAGGGCACAGAAGGTGACCGGGCTCAGGACCCCCGACAGACCACCAGTAGAGAGGAGCGTCTGACCAGACTGTTAGGAGGTGTTGTGACCAGTGGATTTGTGAGGGCACAGAAGGTGACCGGGCTCAGGACCCCCCAACAGACCACCAGTAGAGAGGAGCGTCTGACCAGACTGTTAGGAGGTGTTGGGACCAGTGGATGGGGTCACACAAGGTGACCGGGCTCAGGGCGCCCCCTACAGACCACCAGTAGAGAGGAGCATCTGATCAGACTGTTAGGAGGTGTTGGGACCGGTGGATGGGGTCACACAAGGTGACCGGGCTCAGGACGCCCTACAGACCACCAGTAGAGAGGAGTATCTGATCGTCCAACAGGCAGCAGCAGCTCCAACTGTTTCATTGTCCGCCATCCAGAGACAGGTAGCTAAACAACATTTGGTCTAGCGGCCCCGATTATATGTACGGCCTTTGACACTCACCGACGACTCTGTTTGCAGTGGTGTCATGAATGATGAAACTGGACGCTACGGAGGGGAATTGGGTTGTCTTCAGCGATGAATCAAGGGTTAGTTTGGGCGCTGACGACGGACGTGTTTGTGTCTGGAGACCTCGGGGTGAGCGCCTCAATCCTTCCTTTGCTGTAGAGTGGCACACTGCCCCCTGCTGGTGTGATGGTCTGGGGGGGGGGGGCGGGGGCATCGCATACGACAGTCAGTCACCCCTAGTGGTGGGACGAGGGACAATGACAGCTCAGCGATATGTTCAGGACATCCTGCAGCCACATGTGTTCCTCTCATGGCGGCTTCCAGCAGGATAATGCTCGGCCGCGCACACATGGGGGTCCCAGGAAGCCCCCACAACATTGTCACACCATGACTGCCCGGCCACCAGATTTATCACCAGTAGAACATGTATGGGAAATCTGGGATGCTGTCGACAGCCTACGAGTTTGCACAATTTAGAGGCTCGGTTTAAGCAAATTTGCTGCAGAATATCATACAGAACCTGTATGCCTCCATGCCCGCCTGTATCACATCTTGTATCCAAGCTAGAGGCGGTACAACAGGGTACTAGAGCCTCCATGCCCGCCCGTATCACATCTTGTATCCAAGCTAGAGGCGGTACAACAGGGTACTAGAGCCTCCATGCCCGCCTGTATCACATCTTGTATCCAAGCTAGAGGCGGTACAACAGGGTACTAGAGCCTCCATGCCTGCCTGTATCACATCTTGTATCCAAGCTAGAGGCGGTACAACAGGGTACTAGAGCCTCCATGCCCACCCGTATCAAATCTTGTATACACGCTAGAGGCGATACAACAGGGTACTAGAGCCTCCATGCCAACCTGTATCACATCTAGTATCCAAGCTAGGGGTGGTACAACAGGGTACTAGAGCTACCATCCCCATCCACATCACATCCTGTATCCAAGTCAGGGAGTCTACAGCGTACTGCTTGCAAGTTTATATAGACCCTGCAGTTTCCCTACCACACATGCACTCGACAATCCCATAGATGTCCATTCACAGTTGAGGCGAGATTTGAACCCCCAAACCCAGCATTATGCTGACCACTATGCTCTTAGCACCCCCACACTAGAGCCTCCATGCCTGCGTGTATCATATCTTGTATCCAAGCTAGAGGCGGTACAACAGGGTACTAGAGCCTCCATGCCTGCCTGTATCACATCTTGTATCCAAGCTAGAGGCGGTACAACAGGGTACTAGAGCCTCCATGCCTGCCCATATCACATCTTGTATCCAAGCTAGGGGCGGTACAACAGGGTACTAGAGCCTCCATGCCTAGCCGTATCACATCTTGTATCCAAGCTAGAGGCAGTACAACAGGGTACTAGAGCCTCCATGCCCTGTATCACATCTTGTATCCAAGCTAGGGGCGGTACAACAGGGTACTAGAGCCTCCATGCCCACCCGTATCACATCTTGTATCCAAGCTAGGGGCGGTACAACAGGGTACTAGAGCCCCCATGCCCCCCGTATCACATCCTGTATCCACGCTAGTCACCGGCCGATGAGTATAGATCTAAGTGGGTTCCTAGGGTCTCATTTTAGAACATTATTTGTACGGGGCGCAGCCTTTTGGTCTCTGTATTAAATTAAGGCCTCATTTAACATCCTTTTACTCTAATTAAAGAGGACACAAAAATAACTGAAAACCATCAATAGTGAAATCACGACGACAGAACAAAGTTTATGTAGACCCTGCAGGTTCCCTACCTCACATGCACTCTGTGGACAATCCCATAGACGTCCATTCAACTTAACAGTTTGTATATAGAAGACAAGAGAAAATCATTCCAGGCCATATACATTGTGCAGATGTTGGCAAAGTGTGATCTGTACCATAACCCCAGCGCTGCACGGCCCACCAAGCTGTTAGCCACCAAAAATGTAGGTGGGTATGGGTGACACTGACCCTCGCCTAGGTCGGCTCATCAGGCCTCACAACTCCACTACCGCACCCACTTGCCGTTGTGACGGTCGACCCATAGATCCACCCAATCACAACTGTAGGACTGAGCACTATTTATATGCCTCCAACCGCAGAGTCTTTGTCCTTAGGGAGACGCACGCATTTTACTTATCACAAGAAAATGGAAAATTCCTGCCAAAATATTAGCTCTGCGTGCTGAAAACCCTGAAAGAGCCAACTGAGATGAACCTTCAGGAGATTTCCGTTGGAAAAATAGTTGCTTTGCCACCGGCCTATCTGTCTATTCCACCAGCTCATTTGCATACGTCACTGAGCAAGCGCTGTGATTGGCTGACACTGTAGCTTTATTGTTAGTGTAGCACCACCCACAAGGAGCTTTATTATGGGCATCTTGATGCAGCCATAGGTGGATTCCTCTCCCCTGATGTGTCTCCTTCTCAGTGACGTGGCCGCAGCCTATGATGGCGCCCTGACTAGAGGTGGAACAGAGACTCTGAAGTCGTACACTGATGAATATGCTGCATCTATGTGATCGGATTGTCCATGACAGAACACTCCATACCCACCTGTTACCCCCCGCCGTCCCCTCCAGTCTCTCTACACGCCATATCAGCATTGGTTGCATCGGTGGGTCCAGTACGAACATCACATGACCACCGCATCCTGCGATGGTCTGCAGCGGTCACATGCCGTACATATCAGCCTCATCTCTGCAGCCACTGCTAGGCTGTAGAAGTCACGGGGAGATGCAACAAGCTATGACACTGCAAAAAGCAAACACACGTGGCGCCTCCTAGTGCAGAAACCTCGGTAATGAAAATGGGAACGGCGTTAATAGGAATACTGCTCACCTGGGGGAGTCGTGGAGCTCGGGCAGAACTCTGGCAGACATGTCTGCTTCTATCACGTAGGAGGACGTCACAAAAACAACTACGGAAGGAAAAGTGGCGGACATTCTGGCGCTGCTGGCGTGAGATCCACTAATAGCGGGATGAGAGAAGAGATAACCATACTAGTAAAGACAGAAGACCCCAAGGTAAATATATATATACTGTATATGCAGGTTAGACTGATCATCGTATCCAGTAGGCCTTAACCACGTCATGATTAGAGGTTTCCCAAAATTGTACCTTAAAAAAAATATATATAAATTCTGCAAAAAACAAATTCCCAGGATTTTTGAAACACAAAGATGAAAAATTTCTCCGCTAAGTAACAATCTTGGCCTCATTCTTAACCCCTTAGTGACCTTAAGGACCAAGCACTTTTTGTCTTCGCATTGTAAGAGCCATAACTGTGACATAGCCACACGAGAGCTTGTTTTTGGGGGTAGATGAGTTGTGTATATATATATTGTAAGACAGTGACGGACAAAGTGCTGGAGGGTGGATACGTGCCACCGAGCGGCCTGGGCTCGGTGGAGGAAGCCAGCATTTCTGTGTCAGTGACGCTATGTTACTGACACGTTGTAGGGTTTGTAAGTGGCTCAAAGCCGCATAGTCTGGGCCAGCTTTCTGGGAGTGGTCGAAGTGAAGGGTGGGATGGCCACTCCCACGTACCAAGAGGGGCTGGTACCAGGCCTTATAAAGCCTGGGCCTGCAGGTTAGAGTGAAAGCGCATCTGGCTGAGAGCCAAAGAGGAGCGTCTGGCTGAGAGCCAGAGAGAGGGCTCTGTGGAGCAAGGAGCCCGGCTAGCCCAGCGTGTGGGCTGTGAGAGAGCCAAAAGGCGAGGTTGACAGGGTGACGCCCCTAACCTCAACACCCAGGAGGGTGTGGTGAGACCTCCACAGGTCTGAGGACTGGACTGGCTGTGTACAGCAAGTAATGAAGTATTCTGACAGTGAGTAGTCAGGAACAAGCATATGTATAGTGAGCGCTCAGACGAGCAGGTGTTTATTTACGTTTTGGTTTTGTTTCTGCTGCAATAAACCCAGGCAAAGCCTGGACTAAAGAACGTTGTTGCCCGGTGTCACTGTCCCTGGCCGCGGATGCCCACGCTGCTACTGCCCCTAAATGCTAATCCCTCACATATGGTGTTTGGATGCGGGCAGCGGTCTTAAAGAGACATACACCAGTTAATGGACATTCTGCTGCAGCAACTGGAGAACCGTTGCTAAGGGCAACCGCCGAAAGAGAGCTTGTCTGAGCGTGCCATAACCCCATGTCCCGGGTGGACGCTGCAACGGCGCAGCAACCAGATACAGCCAGTATGGAGGAATGGCTGAAGCAATGGATGCCAGAGATAGTGCTGCAACAGGAGACCATAGCTCAGCAGCAGAAAGCACAACAGGAGGCCATGGCTCAGCAGCTTAAAGCCCATGGAGAAGCTATGCGGGTGCAGTGGGAGGAAAGGCAACGCCTAATAAAGCAGTTGGCTACACTGACAGAGTCACGCAAGACTACAGGGAATGAGCCCCTTATACGACAAACTGAAACGGATCACACAGCTGTGTTGGGAGAACAAGCCCCTAAGTGTGAAAAATTGAAAACACAGTTTGAGAAAGAAACTAGTCTTCAAGAGGTGGAGCAGCTGAAAACAAAAAGTGCAGCTCTCTTAAAGGAGAGGAGCATTTTGAGAGGTTGGCTAAGGAGGAAGCTGATCGCCGAGTGTTGCTGCAACAGATGAATGTTCAGTATGAACAGCGCTTAAAAGAGATGAGAAGTAAGAAAGAAAAGTTTAAGGAATATCTTTCATCAGCCATTGAAGAGATACAAGACCTCAGAGATGTAGCCAGAGATGAGGCTGACCGCAGAGTATGTCTGGAGGCACAAGCTGCGCAGTATGAACAGGACTGTAAGAAACTGCAAATGAAAACCCAAGAGTTGAAAATGCAGCTAGCAAAGAAAAATGGTGACTGGGAGTGCCAAGTAAGTCAGCTCAAGGAAGAGCTGGAAATACAGAAAGCTGCGTGCAGTAAGACCAAAAAGCAAGCAGAGTTCTTGGAAGACTTACTGGGTCACAAGGAAAACCAGGAAGTGCTGCTTGAGAGACTGGTGTCCCAGCTACAGATGAGCTTGGATGAGGAAGCTGAAGTACATGGAACCCAAATCCAGGAGCTGGAACGGAGTCATGCTGTAGCTGTGGGGAAACTGTCCAAGCAGTTGAAGCAACTTGAAAAAGTGAAAGAAACATTGGAAAATGAGTGTCTTGAGCTGTCCCAAAGAGTGAAGGGGTTGTTGGAAGACAAGTATGCATATGAATGCAAGAAAGACACAGTAGAGATGCAGCTTCAAGAGCTACAAATAAAAATAGCCGAAGGTGACCGTGTGCAGAACGCATTATCTGAGCAGGTGAGCAGGCTGCAGGAGAAGCTGGAAGCTCAGACTGAAGAGTCTCAGAAGTTACTGCAAGAACAGAAGCAGCAGAGGCTTGGTCTCAGTGCACACCTGAAGGCTATGCAAGATGAGAAAAATGCGCTCCTCAAGCAAGTAGGGGAGGATGCAAAAGCTATCAGAGCAGATTGCAACACTTCAGGCTGAGGTGGTGGATCTGGAAGATAAACTGGAGAAGAGTGCTTTGTGTCTGGATTCTGTGGAAGAGCAGAAAAGAGAAATACAAGGAGAATTAGAAACTACAAGGCAGCAGTGTGTAGAGAAGACAGCTGCTTGTGACAAGCTCGAGAAGGTTAAAGTACATCTTCAGCAAGAGATAGAAGGTGCTTCTGTGAAGCTTGGTCTCCAAAAGGACCTTGTGTCCAAACTAGGAAAGACACAGCAACTATGTGAACAGCAGCTCACAGAAGAGAAAATCAGGTTGGCAAGATATGTCACTGAATGTGAGCGTGCTGAAGAAAGGGTCTGTATGAAAGAGACCGAAGTGTTAACTTTAACACCCACCCTGAAAATGATGTCAGAGAAGGAAGGGAAACTGTATGAGAACCCTGCATGCTGGGTCACGGTTGAAGAGCAAGACAGTGAAATCCTAGAAGTGGAAGCGCTAAATCAGCTGTTTTGCCTTCAAACTGATATCTATGATGAACTTGAGAAGTTTACAGTGTGCCTTCAGCAGAAAGTAGAAGACATTAGTGTGGAGCTTGGTTACCAATGTCAGATGGCATCCAACTGGGAGAAGAAACAAAAGATGTGTGAACAGTGGCTTACTGAGGAGAAGTCAGTGTTTCCTAAAGTTGCAAAAGAAAGGCGTAACAAGCTTGTGCGCACTAAAATGCAAGACTGGATAAGCACCAAGACAGATGCTGAAAAGAGAACCCTGATACGAGGAAAGCTAAACGGGGTATTCCAACGACCGGTAGCAGGAATGGAGATCCTGCTGGAGAATATTAAGAAAGAGACTGAAGCGCCCCCTGAAGGTAGTGTCAGGCAAAGCAGAGCTTCAGCAGTTCTCAGAGAAGTTGTGCACGAAGATAAAATGCTGTAAATCAGATAGCCAAGCGGCTGAAAGAAGTGTTCTGAGACCAGACATGTCTAAAACCCAGTTCAGACAGAAAAGAAAAAAGGGGATTTCGTTAAAGACTCTGAAAAAGTTACAAGTAGTAAAGAGTGTCAATTTATGCTTACAAAAGGAGACTACTGAGGCTCAGAAGGTCTCACAAGTGGACGCAGAAGTCTTGAAAGAACTGCAGCAAAAGAATAGTGACGTACAAAAGCAAACCCCAAAAGTGAAGAAACTGTTTGTCCAAGTGGTAGAAGCCTATCACAGGGATGCTGGCTCCAAGGACCAGCTCATCAGTGAACTGAATACTACCAAGCAAAAGTCAGAGTCAGAGTTAAAGGAACTGGAAGAACACAGAGACAAGGTTCTTGCACAAGAAAGAGACCCCCCCCCCCCCCCCCCGAGCCTGGAGCTTTGACCCTGGAGGGCCAAGAAGAAAAGACTTTGAGCGTGGGACCAAGGCCCAACACCCAGGCCTTGTCAATGACGCTTTTCAGGACAGCTAAGTGTCCGAACCCACGGGCTCGAACAGAGGGGGAGGGTATGTAAGACAGTGACAGACAAAGTGCTGGAGGGTGGATACATGCCACCGAGCAGCCTGGGCTCGGTGGAGGAAGCCAGCATTTCTGTGTCAGTGACGTTATGTTACTGACACGTTGTAGTGTTTGTAAGTTGCTCCAAGCCGCATAGTCCGGGCCGGCTTTCCGGGAGTGGTTGAAGTGAAGGGTGGGATGGCCACTCCCACGTACCAGGAGGGGCTGGTACCAGGCCTTATAAAGCCTGGGCCTGCAGGACAGAGAGAGGGCGCATCTGGCTGAGAGCCAGAGAGAGGGCTCTGTGGAGCAAGGAGCCCGGCTAGCCCAGCGTGTGGGCTGTGAGAGAGCCAAAAGGCGAGGTTGACAGGGTGACGCCCCTAACCTCAACACCCAGGAGGGTGTGGTGAGACCTCCACAGGTCTGAGGACCGGACTGGCTGTGTACAGCAAGCAAGAAGTATTCTGACAGTGAGTAGTCAGGAACAAGCATATGTATAGTGAGCGCTCAGACGAGCAGGTGTTTGGTTACGTTTTGGTTTTGTTTCTGCTGCAATAAACCCAGGCAAAGCCTGGACTAAAGAACGTTGTTGCCCGGTGTCACTGTCTCTGGCCGCGGATGCCCACGCTGCTACTGCCCCTAAACGCTAATCCCTCACAATATATATATTTTTGTATTTTATCTATTGCTTGTGATAGTTTTATGTAAGGGGTTAAACTGCCAAGATCTGAGATTTCTCCTCTCCAGGCAGTTAGAGCAGGAGCCTGGCTGTAAGTAGTCGGCCAAGCCACTGCCTTAAGAAGATATATGTGCAGGTTTAAAGCCCATTAGTGAGGTCAGTAGAAAGGCGTATTGGGGGTCACTGAGGGGTTAAGTGTTTTTTTTTCTCTTCTGCAGGGAATTGAACTTTCTGCCAGATTTCTGCACAAATTTTTTGTACAGTGAAAAGTGACACAAGTTACTACTGTACTTTATAAACCGTATCAGTTGTTCACAGGTGTCAAGATCTCTGCTTCTCAACCCCCTACAGTCCGGCTTCCGACCCCAACACTCGACAGAAACTGCCCTTACAACGGTGTCAAATGACCTCCTGACAACCAAATCGAGGGGTGATTACTCCCTACTGATCCTCCATGATCTCTCTGCAGTATTCAACACTGTTGACCACAAACTCCTCCTCAGTATGCTTCGCTCTATCGGCCTAAAGGACACTGCTCTCTCCTGGTTCTCCTCCTACCTATCTGACTGCTCCTTCAGTGTCTCCTTTGCTGGCTCTACCTCCCCTCCTCTTCCCCTTGCTGTTAGGGTCCCCCAGGGCTGGGTCCTCGGCTCCTTCCCCTCCTCTTTCTCTTGCTGTTGGGATCCCCCAGGGCTCGGTCCTTGGCCCCCTCCTCTTCCCCTTGCTGTCAGGGTCCCCCAGGGCTGGGTCCTCGGCTCCTTCCCCTCCTCTTTCTCTTGCTGTTGGGATCCCCCAGGGCTCGGTCCTCGGCCCCCTCCTCTTCCCCTTGCTGTCAGGGTCCCCCAGGGCTGGGTCCTCGGCTCCTTCCCCTCCTCTTTCTCTTGCTGTTGGGATCCCCCAGGGCTCGGTCCTCGGCCCCCTCCTCTTCCCCTTGCTGTCAGGGTCCCCCGGGGCTGGGTCCTCGGCCCCTTCCCCTCCTCTTTCCCTTGCTGTAGGGGTCCCCCAGGGCTCGGTCCTCAGCCCCCTCCTCTTCCCCTTGCTGTCAGGGTCCCCCAGGGCTGGGTCCTCGGCCCCTTCCCCTTCTCTTTCCCTTGCTGTAGGGGTCCCCCAGGGCTCGGTCCTCAGCCCCCTCCTCTTCCCCTTGCTGTCAGGGTCCCCCAGGGCTGGGTCCTCGGCCCCTTCCCCTCCTCTTTCCCTTGCTGTTGGGGTCCCCCAGGGCTCGGTCCTCAGCCCCCTCCTCTTCCCCTTGCTGTCAGGGTCCCCCAGGGCTGGGTCCTCGGCCCCTTCCCCTCCTCTTTCCCTTGCTGTTGGGATCCCCCAGGGCTCGGTTCTCGGCCCCCTCCCCTCCTCTTTCCCTTGCTGTTGGGGTCCCCCAGGGCTGGGTCCTCGGCCTTTTCCCCTCCTCTTTCCCTTGCTGTTGGGATCCCCCAGGGCTCGGTTCTCGGCCCCCTCCCCTCCTCTTTCCCTTGCTGTTGGGATCCCCCTGGGCTCGGTTCTCGGCCCCCTCCCCTCCTCTTTCCCTTGCTGTTGGGGTCCCCCAGGGCTCGGTCCTTGGTCCCCTCCTCTTCCTCTTGCTGTTGGGGTCCCCCAGGGCTCGGTCCTTGGCCCAATCCTTTTCTCCATCTACACAGCCTCTATTGGACAAACCATCAGGAGTTTTGACCTCCAACACCACCTCTACGCTGATGACACCCAGCTATACACCTCTTCCCGTGACATCTCTGCACCTTTCCTCCAAAACATCACCGACTGTCTGTCCGCTGTCTCTAACACCATGTCCTCTCTCTACCTAAAACTAAATCTCCCTAAAACTGACCTCCTGGTGTTTCCGCCCAAATCATATTTGCCAACAATATACAGCGCGCATGTGTAGAGGGAGATCCCCGAGTACGTCACATGGAGCGCATCCGTTCTCGCGAGAAACAGAGTGTTCCATAGCGGCGCTTCAAGTCCTACTGCGCATGTCATTCCTTTGATGAGTACTGAGAATGCGTCACAGAAGGTGTATCGGACATAGCGGGGTGTCATTGATTCAAAGATGAATGATAACGTAGTTACATTGGCCATCAATTGGTAAAACAAACGCAGCAGTTAATAGTGTGGTTGTCAAACTATAGACAAAGATAAGTATGGGACAAGCATATAAATCCACCTCATACAAAGTGTATGACCAATAGTAATACACAATCACGGGGCCTTTTACACTTCGTTACCATATATAGCAAGTAATGACCATAAATATACATATGGGCACTAATATAATATTATATGCATAAGGGTAAATAGACAACCCACATTAATGACAATCACAAGATGGCACAGCAGAAAAAAAAGGAAAAAAAAACATTTTCCAAGGTATAGATGTCATCTTAATTTTTATTTTTAACCATAGTCATAATAAATTCAAATCTGCAATTTCGGCGCACATCATACAAACTGCAGTATATGCCATCAAAAATATAAATGTCGCCAGTGTAAAAATACAAAGTACAACAGCCGAAAGGATGGATCCACTTGCAGCGGAGAAAAAAGCACATAGACCTATGAGACAAAGACAAAAAAAGTGAGTTAAAAGCAACTTAAAAACACAATGACAAAATCAAATATCCTGAAGTAAGCGGCGGACCACGTTACCTGCAACCAATACAGTATAGTTCAAAGATGGGGGGAGTAATCATACTCTAGATTCAATCCCCTAGGGGTCATTGTGTCCAACTCATGGATCCAATATAACTGTAAAATCCTATCACCCCCTCTTGGTGATGCCGCTACGTGGTCGATGACACGGAATTTCAGTTGGCAAATGGCGTGATTCATTTCTCCGAAATGCTTCGGTATCGGTAAGCTATTGTTTTGGTGCTGATAGTGCTCTTGTGGTTGACAATCCGTGAGCGGACCTCCATTGTGGTTTCGCCCACGTATGCCAAACCACAAGGGCATGTTATCAGATAGATTACATAGCTTGAGGTACATGAAAATCGTCCCTTAATTCTATATTTATGTCCACGTAATGGATGTTGGAAGTGGTCACCCTTCAAGAGGTTGCCGCAGCAAGAACACCCAGACAGGGGAAATTTCCATTCCTTACAGGTGTAAAGGAAAGGGCCGGAACGTGCCACGAGGGGCACATACGTGGAGGCCCTGCATGACAGGGTTGGCAGGGAACGAAAAGGTAGCATAGGGTTAACTGATAGGGTGATGGGAGTGTTAGTTAATAGGCAGTTAAGGGGATTGGTTAGTGAGTAAAGAGGGGGGCTGTGGGGAGGTAGATATAAAAGGGGGGTATTTGGGCGGGAGCGCCATCTTGAGAAGCAGTTTAGAGAGAGAAATAACGAGAGAGAATAACAGGAGCTGATAGAGAGAAGCAGAGTGTTTATCACCGCAGCGGAGTGTAGCAAGCGGTGCCAGAGTACGCAGCAGGGCGGAGCGGCAGCGGAGAGAGTGCAGCGGCGTGGGTGAGAAAGAGGAAGCAGGCGCTTACCGGTATGGCGTCAGTGGAGGAGGCAATAGCTATCCTCAGGGCAGCGGCGGTGCATCATCCCCCTGGGTGGCTGCAGGCTCAAGTGACAGGAGCCAAGAGAACGGAGCCTGCAGCAGTCAGTGGGGAGGGAGCCCAGTCACGGCGTGCGCACGCGCGCAGGACACGGCCCCCAGTCAGACTGATAGCCGAGGAGGCGGAGCCCCAGACCCGGCGCAGGGTAAGGAGCCCCTCCGGGGACCCTCTGACCGGTCGCTCATCACCCACAGCCAGGGTGATCGGGGACAGACCGGCCAGGAGGAATCCAAGACATCGCCCGGGTCCAACGGCCAGCCGCAGGTCTCGCTCTCCTCGGGGGGCGGGGCTTGCCAGGCCTGACGCCATCTTAGCTAGTCAGGACACGGCTACCCCCCAGGGTGAAGTGCCGGCCCGGGGGGGGGGCCAGGCAGCGTGAAAGGAGAAGAAACTTTTCAGTGTTCAGGGTACAGCAGGAGTTAGAAGAAGAGCATCAGCTGCAAGATCCGCCTAGGGCCACGGGGAGCTCGTCGGAGCGCCCCTGCATGTCGGTAGAGGAGCAGATAGCAGGACCATCGCAGCGGCAGGAAAATCCGCCTAGGGCTATGGGGAGCTCGTCGGAGCGCCCCAGGGACTTATTCCCGGGAATTCATTGTGAGGTGTTAGGAGGCAGTCGGCAGATCAGGTCGGCCATATTTGTGCCGCAACCAGACGGGCGCCAAGTAGGCCCGGAGCAGTTTGATTCAGGACAAGACAACCGCAACGAGAGAGCCTTTTTCGTTACCAACTGGACGAGACGGCGACAGAGGGAGTTCGTGCGCAGGACCGACGTCCGGATCCACGGAGGACGGCTGATGGGATCACAGCGCCCATGCGGCCTGGTGAGCATGATTGTCTGTCACATTTTATTAATCTTGATAATGTTAACTTACCCAGGGGGGTTGGCGAGTGTGTTACTGGGGGGAGCGGGGAAAGTGCAGGTGGAGGTCAGCGGGAAGTAGAGATACGCTCGTTTTTAGGTAATATGCGTGAGATGTTGGTCCGCTGTGAGCAGGGCCTGGGTTTGGGGAACCAGACAGCTGGATCGCCAGTGACGGCGTGGCTGTCTACAGGATCTGGAGGTTGCTTACAGGAAAGGGGCGCGTTAGGGGGGAGCCAGACTATTGGATCAGGGGCGTCAGGGGTAACTGTAGGAATACAGACGGAGAAGGACGGGGACGCTATCCGTTTAGACGACAAGGCTAGAGGGGAGGTTTACGTGTGTTTCGAGGGGCCCCTGGGGGCCCATTTAAAGAAAGATGTTCGCGAAAAAATTTGGAGAGATGAATACGTGGAGATTTTTCCCCTTTTGCCGTTGGAAAAGTTCAACTTAGACAAAGGGAAAAGGACGGATTCTAAGAAGGAAGACGAAGAAAGAAAGCGTTGGCGGTTGATTCCGCAAACATTTCAAAACTGGTTGCAAGCTTTTGCGATTTTGGCTAGTGTCATAGGGAAAAAAACCCCGGAGAATTGTTCGGGGCTTTTCTGCTATTTGGATGCGATAGGGGAAGCGTATCGCACTTATGGCGGGCAGACCTGGCTTCGCTACGACGAACAATTTCGTCAACGCAAGGCGGTCAGGCCAAGTATAAGGTGGGATAACAAAGACATAGGGCTTTCGTTAAAGGTGATGGCCCCGGTTAGGTACGGGCATCCTTTTCATGGAGGGGCCGGCACGGCCGGCGTCGGAACTGGGGGGGGGCCCAGGACAACAGTCAGGGCAACCAAACATTAAGAAGCCCGGGGTGTGTTGGGCATTTAACGAAGGAAGGTGTAAGTTTGGGGCCACATGTCGTTTCAAGCATGTCTGTTCAATTTGCGACGGAGCGTCGCATGGAGCAACACGATGTTTTAAAAGAGATAAGGGAAGAAGTGCCGGTAATAGTGGAAAAAGGGATGACGCCGGTGATGCTACAAAGGATGGCCCCTTATCTAAGTAGATATGGGAATCGGGAAAGAAGTGAATGTAGGTTTTCGTATTCCCCCTCCGGGGCACATAGTTCCTTTTACGTTAAGAAACCTGAGGTCTGCTTTGTCGCATAAGGAGGTGGTAAGGGACAAGTTGGAGAAACAGGTGCGATTAGGAAGGATGGCGGGCCCCCTTTTTAACTCCGCCTTGGAGTGACTTGATTGTGTCACCGCTCGGGGTGGTGCCAAAAAAAGAGTCGAATAAGTTTCGGCTTATTCAGCACCTATCCTATCCAAAAGGGGCCTCCGTCAATGATGGGATCGATCCCGAGCTTTGCTCGGTGGATTATACCTCATTTGACACAGCGGTAAAATGGGTTCAAAAGTTTGGTAGGGGAGCCTTGTTGGCTAAAACCGATATCGAATCGGCTTTTTGCTTGCTACCGGTTCATCCGGAAAGTTGCAAGTTGTTGGGATGTTTTTGGGAAGGGCAGTATTACGTCGACAGATGTTTGCCCATGGGTTGCTCTATTTCTTGTGCGTATTTCGAGATGTTTAGCACTTTTTTGGAATGGGTGATGCATGAGGTATCAGGGGCGCGTTCCATTATCCATTATTTAGATGATTTTTTATGCATTGGCGAGGCAGATTCGCCAATGTGTGGCAATTTGTTGGCAACAGTTCAATGGGTGGCCAGTCATTTCGGTGTTCCATTGGCTCCTGAAAAGACGGAAGGGCCGACTACATCCTTGATTTTCCTAGGGATCACAATCGATACTGAGGCAATGGAATTCAGGTTACCAATGGAGAAACTAGGGGTTCTAAGGCAGGAATTGCAGAATGCAAAGGTGGGGAAAAAGATTACATTGCAGCGGTTACAGTCATTGTTAGGAAAGTTAAATTTTGCGGGTAGAATAATGCCCATGGGAAGAATATTTTGTAGAAGGATGGCACGGGCAACGGCAGGAGTTAAGGAGCCTCACCATTTTATAAGGGTGTCAAAAAGTTTGAGGGCTGATTTGGAGGTTTGGTTGTCGTTCCTAGAGAAGTACAACGGGAGGACCATGGTGATGGAAGAGGTGATTGACAGTGCAGTGTGTGAGTTGTTTACTGATGCGGCGGGAAGTGCAGGTTTCGGGGCATTTTTCAGGGGTCAATGGTGTGCGGACGCTTGGCCGGAAGAGTGGGTGACAGCGGGGTTGACTAGAAATTTAACGTTGCTCGAGAAGTTTCCAATTGTGGTTGCGGTAGTTATTTGGGGCGAATCGTTCAGAAACAAAAAAGTAATTTTTTGTTGCGATAATTTGGGAGTAGTGCAGGCCATTAACAGCGGGTCTGCATCTTCGGCACCAGTTATTGACTTGTTGCGACAATTAGTTTTGTCAGGATTAACTCTGAATGCGTGGTTCGTGGCAGAACATGTTTCGGGGGTAAAAAACTGCATAGCTGACTCACTCTCTCGCTTTCAGTGGGAGCGCTTTCGGACCCTGGTGCCAGAGGCGGACAAGGAAGGACGAGTGTGCCCTCCAGAACTTTGGCGATTGGTCGACGTGCGGCGGAGCACCTGATTCGGGGGTCGCTGGCGGCCGGCACATGGAAAGCTTACGAGGCAGCATGGAGGGAATGGATGCAGTGGATTGATAATATAGGGGAGGTACATTCTGAGGAGGACCAGGTAGGGGCGTTGTTGTTGTTGGTAAGTGAGGCGCATAGGGCTAATTGGTCAGTGGCCAAGATCGAGAGATTAATGGCGGGTTTGGTATTTGGTTTCAAAGTCCGGGGTGCGGAAGATATTACAAAACGATTTATTATATCCCAGGCGTTAAAAGGTTTTAAAAGAGGAAGGAGGGTGAAGGATAGGAGGAGACCAATTTCATTTTCAATGTTAGAAAGAATTGGTATGATATTGGAAGATATTGGTTTGGATGATTCGGAAGTTGCGCTATTTCAGGCGGTTTTCTCGTTTGCATTTTTTGGGGCTTTTCGTATCAGCGAGCTGGTGCCCCCTAACAAAACTACAAAAGGAGGTTTACAAAGGGCAGACGTCAGTCTGAGTCATGATCATGTTGATATATGGCTGAGACACTCAAAAACTGATCAGATGGGAAGAGGGAAGAAGATCGTATTGGGGAGGGTGTCGGGCGCTCTGATGTGCCCTGTAACGTGTTTCACTAACTTGATGGAAAAAGTGCCGGGCGACCAGGGTCCTTTGTTCCAACATAAGGATGGGCCCTTCGTATCAAAGTTTCAGTTTGGGGCAATGCTGGGAAAAGCGTTGCAGGAGTTGGGCCTCGAGAGGACGGGTTTTTCTTCACATTCGTTTAGAATAGGTGCAGCAACGGAGGCATATGAGCGGGGCCTGAGCCCGGGAGTATTACAAAAAATTGGTAGATGGAGATCCAATAGGTACCGGTTGTACGTTAGACCGGAGGGATGGTTTGGGAAGGTATAAAAAAAAAAAAAAAAAAATTTCTTTTTACATATTATGTTTTAAAATTGCAATATGTTTATAATACGAAAAGTTATTTTGCTTACGGTCCCTTTCCTCCTTTTTTCCTTTTGGATGTTTTTTTTTTGACAGAAGGAAGCCCAGCTCTCGTATGGATATTAGGACATTCTTTTGTGTTCTGGGCAGCCGAGCGGGCACATGTTAGACCAGACGGACGACAGCTGGGATTTTCTAGAAGGGAAGCCATCATTCGTTGGATGGGTATACGGGGTATGATGTGGGGAAGGGTGTTACCAGAAATCACATCTTATGCAGAGTTGGATAGGGCTCCAGATGTTCTAGTAATACACGCAGGTGGGAACGATCTTGGGGGGCGTCCAGCTAGAGAGGTGAGGCGGGACATACAACATGATTTTCTGCGACTTCGTAGATTGTTCCCAGCCATGGTTATCGTATGGTCTGAAATGTTGCCCAGAAAGTCATGGAGGATGGCTAGATCCGTCCAAAAAATTAATAAAGCCAGGATAAAAATAAATAGGCATATCTCAGCTTTTGTCGTTAGGAACGGAGGTGTTAAAGTGAGACACGAGAGCCTGGAAGGTGGGGTAGGGGGGTACTGGTTAGGTGACGGCGTACATTTAAATGACGTGGGCACTGACATGTGGTCATTGAGGATACAAGAAGGGATAGAGAGGGCGTTGATGGTATGGAGGGCGGCGCAGACTTAGGCGGTAAGTCGTGCTGGCTGTGGCAGGCGGGGCGGGGGTCCTTGGAGGCAGTTTATATTGGGTGGAAGGAGTTACGGTGGGGACGGCCTCACCTGGAGTGATTATCACCCTAATGGTTTTTGGTTGGGTCTGGTGCAGTGGTGAAGGCCAGGGAAGTGATCCCGGTTGGCCTATAATATTATATGTTTATGGCCTCCCAGAGGGGGCTTTTTGGGCCTCCGAGCCGGGAGTACGGTTGGAGGCCAGGTACAGTTCGGTTTGTGTATTATTATACGCCAGACCCTTATTATTATTATTTCTTGGTTGGGACTCCAAGGGCCTCCTCCCCGTATATTTCAACGGATATTGTGTTAATTTTGTTTATGTTTTAATAAAGGCTGCTGTGGCCAAAATATTCCAACTAAGAAGTTGTTTGGATGGTTATTAGCAAGAAGGGGCATAAGTTTAGTTAATACTGGGTGAGTCGGTCATACCCTGGTCAAGGTAGGTTGTATAGAACTACTCACAGTAGGAAAGAGAGATGTAACAAGCCTATTGCCAATATTAGGGCCCCTCCTAAAAGACATCAATGGGGCTGTCTTGAATTCCGGGACATTCGTATCACTATTGGCTAGTAATTGCCAATGCTTTCTAATGATTGCAGAAACCTTTCTACTATGGCAATTCTAAGCTGAAACAAAAGGTCCCCTGTGTCCTCTTCGGGGGTTTAGGTCTCAATAAATCATCCTGCGACAATGTTCTGACTTTAGTTTCAGCTTCATGTAGGAGAGTTTTGGGATATCCCCTCTTCAAAAATTTGTCACACATGCTAGTCAGTCTAGTGTCAATGAAATGATCATGGGTCACTGGTCTGAGCCGTAGTAACTGACTCCATAAAAGGGAGTTCTGCATAGATTCTAGATGTAGGCCATCGTAGACCAATAAACTGTTACGGCCCGTTGGCCAATATAACGATACCAGTATAGGATTTTATCCGCATAGATGGAGGGATAGACAAACTCCTCCTCAAAATAGCGCATGTATGCATTGGCATAGGTAGGTGCCATATTCGAGCCCATTGCGGTCCCCTGTCGCTGCCGGTAGTATACCCCCTCGAACACAAAATAGTTGTTAGTGAGGATGTACTCCAGCAGCGAGAGGGCAAACCGCGAACAGGCCGCTGTATAGCTGTGGATGCCGGACGCCAGACCGCATCAGCCGGGTGGATGGATCGCTGCAGCTGAAGCATAATTATCTTCCGTTTCGCACACATCCTATGGCTGATTTGTAACACATGTATTAATTGTTCACTTATGTGTTAGTATGTTCTGATTGGCTCATGTCTGCTGCCTTGTTCTATTTAGTCTGTGTATTGACATTCACTGTTTAAGCTTGATAAAGACCAGATCGCTGGTCGAAACGGCGCTGCAATATTTTTCTGCTATGGGAAAATAAATCCTTTTGATTTTCTATGCACCATCTGATGCTGCCATCTTATTTCTACTGCTGAAGTTTTGGGACTGGATCCACATCCTGGCGGCTGTTGCATCATAGGTTTGTCCCCCCCTTACTGGGCTATAAGTGCTGCTGGTGTGATATACGCTTCTCCACATTGTTACCGAATGTTTCTTTCTTCGACTCGGATATCTTCTGTCCACAAGATTGATAAACATGAGATGAATATTTCCATTATAACTATGTACTTAAAGATGGGTCTATCATGTACCCAGTTGTGTCCAAGACACGAAAAATGTCTTGTTAGGGTTTTCATATTTATTCAGATCTCATATATGCATAACCACTTATAGGGGAGCCATAATGGCTATTTCCTATCAGTTGTGGCCATAAAGCTGATGAGAAATCACCATGCAAGAGTGTAACTCCTGTGGGAAACAGTTACATCTTATATCAAAGGTGGAGGCGTCCCAACAGGGCACTAGAGATTCCATGCCAGCCCGTATCACATCTTGTATCCAAGCTAGAGGCGGTACAACAGGGTACTACAGCCTCCATGCCTGCCCGTATCACATCTTGTATCCAAGCTAGAGGCAGTACAACAGGGTACTAGAGCCTCCATGCCCACCCGTATCACATCTTGTATCCAAGCTAGAGGCGGTACAACAGGATACTAGAGCCTCCATGCCCACCCGTATCACATCTTGTATCCAAGCTAGAGGTGGTACAACAGGATACTAGAGCCTCCATGCCCACCCGTATCACATCTTGTATCCAAGCTAGAGGTGGTACAACAGGGTAATAGAGCCTCCATGCCCCCCGTATCACATCTTGAATCCAAGCTAGAGGCAGTACAACAGAGTACTAGAGTCTCCATGCCCCCCGTATCACATCCTGTATCCACGCTAGTCACCGGCCGATGATTATAGATCTAAGTGGGTTCCTAGGGGCCTAGGGTCTCATTTTAGAACATTATTTGTACGGGGCGCAGCCTTTTGGTCTCTGTATTAAATTAAGGCCTCATTTGACATCCTTTTACTCTAATTAAAGAGGACACAAAAATAATAGAAAACCATCAATAGTGAAATCACGACGACAGAACAAAGTTTATGTAGACCCTGCAGGTTCCCTACCTCACATGCACTCTGTGGACAATCCCATAGACGTCCATTCAACTTAACAGTTTGTATATAGAAAACGAGAGAAAATCATTCCAGGCCATATACATTGTGCAGATGTTGGCAAAGTGTGATCTGTGCCATAACCCCAGCGCTGCACGGCCCACCAAGCTGTTAGCCACCAAAAATGTAGGTGGGTATGGGTGACACTGACCCTCGCCTAGGTCGGCTCATCAGGCCTCACAACTCCACTACCGCACCCAGTTGTGACGGTCGACCCATAGTTCCACCCAATCACAACTATAGGCCTAAGCACTATTTATATGCCTCCAACCGCAGAGTCTTTGTCCTTAGGGAGACGCACGCATTTTACTTATCACAAGAAAATGGAGAATTCCTGCCAAAATATTAGCTCTGCGTGCTGAAAACCCTGAAAGAGCCAACTGAGATGAACCTTCAGGAGATTTCCGTTGGAAAAATAGTTGCTTTGCTACCGGCCTATCTGTCTATTCCACCAGCTCATTTGCATACGTCACTGAGCAAGCGCTGTGATTGGCTGACACTGTAGCTTTATTGTTAGTGTAGCACCACCCACAAGGAGCTTTATTATGGGCATCTTGATGCAGCCATAGGTGGATTCCTCTCCCCTGATGTGTCTCCTTCTCAGTGACGTGGCTGCAGCCTATGATGGCGCCCTGACTAGAGGTAGAACAGAGACTCTGAAGTCGTACACTGATGAATATGCTGCATCTATGTGATCGGATTGTCCATGACAGAACACTCCATACCCACCTGTTACCTCCCGCCGTTCGCTCCAGTCTCTCTACACGCCATATCAGCATTGGTTGCATCGGTGGGTCCAGTACGAACATCACATGACCACCGCATCCTGCGATGGTCTGCAGCGGTCACATGCCGTACATATCAGCCTCATCTCTGCAGCCACTGCTAGGCTGTAGAAGTCACGGGGAGATGCAACAAGCTATGACACTGCAAAAAGCAAACACACGTGGCGCCTCCTAGTGCAGAAACCTCGGTAATGAAAATGGGAACGGCGTTAATAGGAATACTGCTCACCTGGGGGAGTCGTGGAGCTCGGGCAGAACTCTGGCAGACATGTCTGCTTCTATCACGTAGGAGGACGTCACAAAAACAACTACGGAAGGAAAAGTGGCGGACATTCTGGCGCTGCTGGCGTGAGATCCAGTAATAGCGGGATGAGAGAAGAGATAACCATACTAGTACAGACAGAAGACCCCAAGGTAAATATATATACTGTATATGCAGGTTAGACTGATCATCGGATCCAGTAGGCCTTAACCACGTCATGATTAGAGGTTTCCCAAAATTGTACCTTAAAAAAAAAAATATATAAATCCTGCAAAAAAACAAATTCCCAGGATTTTTGAAACACAAAGATGAAAAATTTCTCTGCTAAGTAACAATCTTGGCCTCATTCTTAACCCCTTAGTGACCTTAAGGACCAAGCAATTTTTGTGACATAGCCACACGAGAGCTTGTTTTTGGGGGGATATAAGTTGTGTATATATATATATATATATATATATTTGTATTTTATCTATTGCTTGTGATTGTTTTATGTAAGGGGTTAAACTGCCAAGATCTGAGATTTCTCCTCTCCAGGCAGTTAGAGCAGGAGCCTGGCTGTCAGTAGTCGGCCAAGCCACTGTCTTAAGATATATGTGCAGGTTTAAAGCCCATTAGTGAGGTCAGTAGAAAGGCGTATTGGGGGTCACTGAGGGGTTAAGTGTTTTTTTCTCTTCTGCAGGGAATTGAACTTTCTGCCAGATTTTTGCACAAATTTTTTGTACAGTGAAAAGTGACACAAGTTACTACTGTACTTTATAAACCGTATCAGTTGTTCACAGGTGTCAAGATCTCTGCTTCTCAACCCCCTACAGTCCGGCTTCAGACCCCAACACTCGACAGAAACTGCCCTTACAAAGGTGTCAAACGACCTCCTGACAGTCAAATCGAGGGCAGATTACTCCCTACTGATCCTCCTCGACCTCTCCGCAGCATTCAACACTGTTGACCACAAACTCCTCCTCAGTATGCTTCGCTCTATCGGCCTAAAGGACACTGCTCTCTCCTGGTTCTCCTCCTACCTATCTGACTGCTCCTTCAGTGTCTCCTTTGCTGGCTCTACCTCCTCTCTTCTTCCCCTTGCTGTTGGGATCCCCCTGGGCTCGGTCCTTGGCCCCCTCTTCTTCCCCTTGCTGTTGGGATCCCCCTGGGCTCGGTCCTAGGCCCCCTCCTCTTCCCCTTGCTGTTGGGGTCCCCCAGGGCCCAATCCTTTTCTCCATCTACACAGCCCCTATTGGACAAACCATCAGGAGATTTGGCCTCCAATACCACCTGTATGCTGATGACACCCAGCTATACACCTCTTCCCATGACATCTCTGCACCTTTCCCCCAAAACACCACCGACTGTCTGTCCGCTGTCTCTAACACTATGTCCTCTCTCTACCTAAAACTAAATCTCCCTAAAACTGACCTCCTGGTGTTTCCGCCCCCTGCTAAGCAACCTCATCCTGACATCTCTATCTCAGTGTGTGGCACCATAACTCCCAGCATGCCCGCTGACTTGGGGTCATATTCGATGCTGATCTCTCCTTTACCCCCTACATCCAATCTGTGGCCCGAACATGTCAGTCGCACCTCAAGAACATCGCAAGATTCCGCTCTTTTCTCACCGTGGACGCGCTAAAAACGCTCACTGTTGCCCTCATCCGCTCTCGGCTCGATTATTGCAACTCCCTGCTGATCGGCCTCCCCTGCACCAGACTCTACCCTCTCCAATCCATCCTGAATGCAGCAGCCAGGCTCATCTTCCTGTCCAGCCGCTACTCGGACACCTCTGCCCTGTGCCAGTCACTGCACTGGCTGCCCGTTAAATACAGAATTCAATTTAAACTTACTACCTTCATCCACAAAGCCCTCCACAGCGCAGCGCCCCCCTATATCGCCTCCCTCATCTCAATCCATCACCCAGTCTGGGCTCTCCGCTCTGCTAATGAAACCAGACTGAGCACCCCTTTAATTCGAACCTCTCATTCCCGCCTCCAAAACTTCTCCAGAGCAGCACCCTTCCTCTGGAACGCACTACCAAAGGCTATCAGGGAAATCCACGACTCAAAAAACTTCAGGTGTGCTTTAAAAACGCACCTCTTCAGGGAGGCATACCGCATCCCCTAAACCAAACCCCTCTGTACGCCTCCTGATAACATGCTCCCTGACCTACTGACTGCAATCCCTGCTAGCCACCATCAACTGCCCCTGCAGTCATACCGATTCTGCCGTCACATGGCTGAATGTCTGACCACTGTCTATGTGTATAGCATCCCTCACTCTCCACCTCACCATATGGTGCACATCTCCTGCCCCTTTACCTTCTGTATCCCCCCATTACTTGTAGTATGTAAGCTCGTTGGAGCAGGACCCTCACCCCTATTGTCTTTATCAGCTGATTACTATGTAACCGTGGTTCTGTAATTTTTGTACTTTGTCTCTCTGTATCCCCCGTCTATGTAAGCGCTGCGGAATATGTTGGAGCTATACAAATAAAGATTATTATTTAAATATATGAGCCCCCAGTTATGTGGCTTGTACTGAGACTCATCAGGCGCTCGGAACCCACACGGCGCCCGGAGCCACGAAGGCAACTATCAGACTGTTTATTTCAGCACACGACAAGAACAAACGGCGTTGTGTTTCACCACCAGGAACTGCAGCTTTCTCCGGCCATGATACCACAAGACAGAGCATGGAGATTACTACCTCCATAAGCGGGTGCAGTGGGTCAAAGGTCAAGGACACCACCAATCCGCAGCAGGCGCTAAAACACGGGGGAAATCATTTAAGAATACAAAAACCTCATTTTATCTACTAAAGCCTCGGTCAGATGAGCGTGTGTTTTGCACACACATAATGCATGCTTCTAAAACAACCAATGGGTTCTTATAGAAGCGTTCATATGCACGGAATCAGCAGCGCAAAACAGCACGCACCTGAAAAAGACAGGACATAGGGGCACGTTTTGCCGGAGTTTCCATTGACTCCTATGGGAGCAGGAGTAGATGGAAACTCCTGCACACGGAATGGCTGTGATTGGTCCCTTCGCTCAGCCAATCAGAGGCAGGACTTCCACGAAGTGAGAATTTTTAAATCCCCGGCCAGAAGAAATGATACAGAAAATGCCCTGATAGCGCTGCTAGGTGATGTTTTTTTCCCAGCAGCTAGGGCTTATTTTTAGGAAAAGGCTTATATATTCAAAGCCCTTCCCTGAAAATCCCTGCGGGCGTTGACTTCATCCCATTGCCTTCAATGGGGCGGCAGCAGCAGCGGCCCCACTAGCAGCAATGGGATGCCATTGCGCTTCTCTGCCACAGTTGTGGCAGGAGACTCGTTCATCCCGCGGGGAGTCCCCTCATCACTGAACACTGTAACAGTGCTGTCACAGTGTTCAGTGATGAGCAAGCTCTCCTAGCTCTAATTAATTCTCCTGCAGGGACTGCTTTTTTGACACAGTCGGGATGCCCACTTTATGCATGAAGGATGGTATTTCCAGCCGTTTTTTTCCTATAGGATTTAAATTCTATTGTGCCAGTCTCTGCATTACTAATGAGAATCAAATCTAAGAAGGGGGTTCCTTTTCTTTTATTTCACATGTGAATTTTAAATTAATCGGATTATTATTAATGTATTTATGACATTTTTCTACCTCCATCCAAAAAGCCTCTGTTGAATCCTCCTCCCATATAACCACAATGTCATCAATATAACGAGCATACCGCACCCTGCGGCTCTAGAATGGATCATCATCACAGCAAACAAAAATGGTTTCCCAAAAACTCAGAGTTAAATGAGCAATTATCGGGGAAAAACGAGAGCCCAGCGGGGCCCCCGATATTGGTAAAGGAAATGTGTCATCAAATGGGAAAAAATTAGGATTTAATAAGAATTCCGTTGCCAACAAAATAAATTCTTTGAGTTCGTTTGTATAATTAGTATGATTATGTAAATGATGTTTAACAGACATTAACCCCTTAATGACGCGGCCTATTTTGGCGTTGAGGACCAAACGATTTTTGGTATTTTTTCATCTCCATTGTTCAACAGCCATAACTTTTTTACTTTTCCGTCGACGCGGCCGTAGAAGGGCTTGTTTTTTGCGTAGCGAACTGTAGTTTTTATTGGTACCATTTTGGGGTACATTGACTACATTGCCTCAGTTTTTTAGCGTTTTTTTTAACGCATGGCCATGCAGGATAAAAAGCATGTTCAATGTATTGTACGCGTTGCTACGGACACGTGAATACCAAATCTGGGGGATTTTTTTTATTTTTTTATGCTAATATAAGAAAAAGCATAAAAAAGGGATTTTTAAAACTTTTTTTTACATTTTTATTTTTTGATCTTTATTTTTCTCTTTTTTTTTTACAACATCTGTGTCCCTCTGAGGGACTTTCACCACTGCCCTCCTGATTGCTGCGATAAGGCATGGCGGGCTACTGCCCTGCCATACCTTATCGCTTATTACAGCGATCTTAGGCTATGGCAATACAGGCCGCCGGTATCTGGCATCCTGTTGCCATAGCAGCCAGCCAGGCTCTCGCGATGTTATCACGGGAGCCGGCTGGTTGTCACAGAGGGAGCGCGCTTAGATCTACTTAGATCGCGGCAGGGAAGGGGTTAACGGTGGGCGCAACTCTGATGCCCCCCGCTGTCTCAGTGGGACACCGCGCTATCCCTATGATGTAAGGGTATGTAATTTTGCGGGAAGTACCCCGCTCCGATGACGTAGCCTTACGTCATGGGGCAGGAAGGGGTTAAAGTCGCATGGTGTGGTATGCTCGAGTACAAGTCAACCACATCGCACATGATCCAACATGTATCCTCATTCCAAGTAAAATTTTGTCGCTGTTGCATAGGGGATTTACTATCTTGTAAAAATCCAGGAGTTCTTCTTACTAAAGGTTGCAGGGATTGGTCCAACCAGGGGCGTAACTATAGAGGATGCAAGGGATGCGGCTGCACCCGGGCCCAGGAGCCTCAGGGGGCCCATAAGGCCTCTCTTCTCCATATAGTGAGCCCAGTACTATGAATAAAGTATTATAGTTGGGGGCCCTGTAACAAGTTTTGCCTTAGGGCCCGGAAGCTTCAAGTTACTCCTCTGGGTCCAACCACAAACTTAAACGTTCACAGAGTGAACCGATCCCTGCAACGATAGGACGAAACGGAGGAGGAAAGTCATCCTTATGAAGTTTTGGTAGTCCATGAAAAACTGCCAGTACTGGATTGCCGGACATAAAAAGTTCATTTCTTTTTATTTTAATACACCAAGATCGAAACCTGTCCTCCAAAGATTCTTTAATTTCCTCATACACTCCTGAGTAGGACTGCTATCCAATTTCCTCTAAATCTCTTAATTCGATAGAATGTTATTCATCTGGAGAGCATAGAATGTGGAGTCCATAATAGTGATATTACCGGGTTTTCTGATTGTTATGGTCTTATTATCAGACAATTCTTTTTGCTCTTTTCTCTCATTGTAAGTGAGATTATCTTTTTTTGTGTTTTTCTTATTATCTTCTTTGAGTTTTATTCATTCATAAATCCTCCACATAGTTGGATCTGCCCTCTAATGGGAAAAAACTTGGATTTGGAACTTGAAGTTAGATTTTTTTCATCTCCACATCATCTTGTTTTATGTAATGTTCTTTTCCAAGCTGTGATAGGTCGAGGATAGCCATCGTTTCTTTGAAGGTTTTCCCTTCATATTCATTCCCCGTATTCGCCGTTCTCTCATCAGGTGTATTATACCGCGCAGGTTGTTCTTTTTTCATTTGGAAATACCTTTTAACTGTAAGCGTCCTGATAAATGTATAATATCCATCATGGTTTCAAAAATATCAAATTCATTATCAGGGGCAAAGCTCAACCCCCTTCCTAGAACTCTCAATTGGTTTGTGGATATTATTAATGGAGATAGCACAATCACATTGTTACCGAACGTTTCTTTCTTCGACTCGGATATCTTCTTGTTTGGAAAAGAACTTCCTCGTTTTTTGTATTTGTTGGTTTCTTCTGCGGTTAACCCTTGAAGGGTTACAGCTCGATGAGTCTCTTTCTGAGGTATAATCATCTGTATCCCTAGTTGAAAAAGTTACTCTGTTGAATTGTTTGTACTTTTGTTTATTTTTTAATATGGGTTTATAACTAGAGATGGGCGAGTATACTCACTAAGGCACATTATTCGAGCGAGTAGTGCCTTAGCCGAGTATCTCCCCGCTCGTCTCTAAAGATTCGGGGGCCGGCGTGGGTGACAGGTGAGTTGCGGCGGGGAGCGGGGGAGTGAGAGGGAGAGAGAGATCGCCCCTCCGTTCCTCCCCGCTCTCCCCCGCCGCTCCCTGCCCCCCGAATCTTTAGAGACGAGCGGGGAGATACTCGGCTAAGGCTCTACTCACTCGAGTAATGTGCCTTAGCGAGTATACTTGCTCATCTCAATTTATAACCTTTTTGTGATTCCTCTTCCAATTGTGTATTTCTTTAGATGCAGAATCTCTCTCAGCTCTTTCAAGTTTTTTTCTTTACTTGCAATATTGCTTCTTCTATTTTAGTAAGATTATCTTTGATTTTTTTATTTATTCTTGCAAATTCCTCTTTTTTTCCTGCTGTAACCAGTGTATTTTTGTAATGCAAGCAGAGTCGCTAGAAAAATTTAGAATGCTTGGACAGATCAGCGGCAAAAGACCCGGCGCCAAAGAACATGATGGCCGATACTGTCAGAGCTGATACTGGCCTGGATATCACAAAACTGAAAGAAGCAGTGCAAAACTAAACAACAAGAAGGGAGCTCGCCGTCAGGGTCGCCGAGAGCCGTGAACGACTAAATGGCTAACAACAACAATATCAGTTCTGGTCACTAGGTGTCGCTATATTTCCGTTTCTTTGCATAGATGGACAATGTAACAATTCTGTATCAGTTCCATCAGTGATATACTCCGTATCAGCTGGATGGAGGAGGAACTAAACTCACATACTGGATACAATTCTTGTGGAAGCTAAATAAAATAGCCCTCTACCACATAAAATACTTAAACTGATGAAGGAGAAGTAAAAGATAATAAATATATATTTCATAAAAAAGCAACAACAAGGACAATTTGTTGACCGCTAGACATCTTTACGCAGAGAAGAGATTTCACCCATTACCAGAGTCTGAGAGGGGCACATTATTAGGATGTGAGAAGTTGGAGGGTCGTAGAGATGAATTGTCCCCCACCGGCCACTCTGACCGGACTGTTAGGAGGTGTTGGGACCAGCGCATTTGTGAGGGCACACAAGGTGACCGGGCTCAGGACCCACAACATACCACTGGTAGAGAGGAGCGTCTGATTAGACAGTTAGGAGGTGTTGGGACCAGTGGATGAGGACACACAAGTTGACCGGGCTCAGGACCCCCCAACAGACCACCAGTAGAGAGCAGCGTCTGACCAGACTGTTTGAAGGTGTTGGGACCAGTGGATGAGGACACACAAGGTGACCGGGCTCAGGACCCCCCAACAGACCGCCAGTAGAGAGGAGCGTCTGACCAGACTGTAAGGAGGTGTTGGGACCAGTGGATGTGTGAGGGCACACAAGGTGACCGGGCTCAGGACCCCCTACAGACCACCAGGAGAGAGGACCGTCTGACCAGACTGTTAGGAGGTGTTGGGAGTAGTAGAACTGTGAGGGCACACAAGGTGACCGGGCTCAGGACGCCCCCTAGAGACCATCAGGAGAGAGGACCATCTGACCAGACTGTTAGGAGGTGTTGGGAGCAGTGGATATGTGAGGGCACACAAAGTGACCGGGCTCAGGACGCCCCCTACAGACCACCCATAGGGAGGAGCATCTGACCAGACTGTTAGGGGGTGTTGCGACCAGTGGATCGGGCACACAAGGTGACTGGGCTCAGGACGCCCCCTACAGACCACCCATAGGGAGGAGCATCTGACCAAACTGTTAGGAGGTGTTGGGACCAGTGGATGGGACACACAAGGTGACCGGGCTCAGGACCCACTGTAGACCACCAGTAGAGAGGATCGCCTGAGCAGACTGTTAGGAGGTGTTGGGACCAGTGGAGGTGTGAGGGCACAAAAGGTGACCGGGCTCAGGACCCCCGACATACCACCGGTAGAGAGGAGCGTCTGACCAGACTGTTAGGAGGTGTTGGGACCAGTGGATGAGGACCCAGAAGCTGGCCAGGCTCAGGACCCCCCAACAGACCACCAGTAGAGAGGAGCGTCTGACCAGACTGTTAGGAGGTGTTGGGACCAGTGGATGTGTGAGGGCACACAAGGTGACCGGGCTCAGGATGCCCCCTACGGACCACCAGGAGAGAGGACCGACTGACCAGACTGTTAGGAGGTGTTGTGAGCAGTGGATCTGTGAGGGTACACAAGGTGACCGGGCTCAAGACGCCCCCTACAGACCACCAGTAGGGAGGAGCATCTGACCAGACTGTTAGGGGGTGTTGGGACCAGTGAATGGGGCACACAAGGTGATCGGGCTCAGGACCCCCTACAGACCACCAGTAGAGAGGATCGTCTTAACAGACTGTTGGGAGGTGTTGGAACCAGTGGATGAGGACACACAAGGTGACTGGGCTCAGGACCCCCAACAGACCACCAGTAGAGAGGAGCGTCTGACCAGACTGTAAATAGGTGTTGGGACCAGTGGATATGTGAGGGAAAACAAGGTGACCGGGCTCAAGACGCCCCCTACAGACTACCAGGAGAGAGGACCATCTGACCAGACTGTTAGGAGGTGTTGGGAGCAGTGGATCTGTGAGGGCATACAAGGTGACCGGGCTCAGGACCCCCTACAGACCACCAGTAGAGAGGATCGTCTGACCAGACTGTTAGGAGGTGTTGAGATCAGTGGATGTGTAAGGGCCCACAAGGTGACCGGGCTTAGGACGCCCACTACAGATCACCAGTAGAGAGGAGTATCTGACCAGACTGTTAGGAGGTGTTGGGAGTAGTAGATCTGTGAGAGCACACAAGGTGACCGGGCTCAGGACCCCCGACATACCACCGGTAGAGAGAAGCGTCTGACTAGACAGTTAGGAGGTGTTGGGACCAGTGGATGAGGACACACAAGTTGACCGGGCTCAGGACCCCCCAACAGACCACCAGTAGAGAGGAGCGTCTGACCAGACTGTTGGAAGGTGTTGGGACCAGTGGATGTGTGAGGGCACACAAAGTAACCGGGCTCAGGATTCCCCCTACAGACGAACCAGGAGAGAGGACAGTCTGACCAGACTGTTAGGAGGTGTTGGGAGCAGTGGATCTGTGAGGGCCCACAAGGTGACCAGGCTTAGGACTCTCCCTACAGATCACCAGTAGAGAGGAGTGTCTGACCAGACTGTTAGGGGGTGTTGGGAGTAGTAGATCTGTGAGGGCACACAAGGTAACCGGGCTCAGGATCCCCGACATACCACCAGTAGAGAGGAGCGTCTGACTAGACTGTTAGGAGGTGTTGGGACCAGTGGATGAGGACACACAAGGTGACCAGGCTCAGGACCCCCCAACAGACCACCAGTAGAGAGGAGCGTCTGACCAGACTATTTGGAGGTGTTGGGACCAGTGGATGTGTGACAGCACACAAGGTGACCGGGCTCAGGACCCCCTACAGACCACCAGGAGAGAGGACCGTCTGACCAGACTGTTAGGAGGTGTTGGGAGTAGTAGATCTGTGAGGGCACACAAGGTAACCGGGCTCAGGACACCCCCTACGGACCACCAGTAGGGAGGAGCATCTGACCAGACTGTTAGGAGGTGTTGGGACCAGTGGATGAGGACACACAAGGAGGCCAGGCTCAGGACCCCCCAACAGACCCCCAGTAGAGAGGAGCGTCTGACCAGACCAATGACCATTTGACATTACCTCTATTTTTAGTATATAAGGGGCGTATGCTGTTATTATTGCATGCTTGAGAAAGGCCATTGCAATGGCCGAAACGTCGCGTGTTTTATCTGCTAAATAAAGAAAACCTGTTTTTTACTGCACGTGGACTACTTCTGCTGCTGTCACTCAATTCACTACCAAACTGCTAGGAGGTGTTGGGACCAGTGGATGTGTGAGGGCACACAAGGTGACCGGGCTCAGGATGCCCCCTTCAGACCACCAGGAGAGAGCAGCATTTGACCAGACTGTTAGGGGGAGTTGGGACCAGTGGATGTGTGAGGGCACACAAGGTAGCCAGGCTCAGGACCCCCAACAGACCACCAGTAGAGAAAAGCACCTGACCAGACTGTTAGGAGGTGTTGGGAGCAGTGGATCTGTGAGGGCCCACAAGGTGACTGGGCTTAGGACTCTCCCTACAGATCACCAGTAGAGAGGAGTGTCTAACCAGACTGTTAGGGGGTGTTGGGAGTAGTAGATCTGTGAGGGCACACAAGGTAACCGGGCTCAGGATCCCCGACATACCACCAGTAGAGAGGAGCGTCTGACCAGACTATTTGGAGGTGTTGGGACCAGTGGATGTGTGACAGCACACAAGGTGACCGGGCTCAGGACCCCCTACAGACCACCAGGAGAGAGGACCGTCTGACCAGACTGTTAGGAGGTGTTGGGAGTAGTAGATCTGTGAGGGCACACAAGGTGACCGGGCTCAGGACGCCCCCTACAGACCACCAGTAGGGAGGAGCATCTGACCAGACTGTTAGGGGGTGTTGGGACTAGTGGATGGGGCACACAAGGTGACCGGGCTCAGGACGCCCCCTACAAACCACCAGTAGAGAGGACCGTCTGACCAGACTGTTAGGGAGTGTTGGGATCAGTGGATGGGGGCACAGAAGGTGACCGGGCTCAAGACCCCCCACAGACCACCAGTAGAGAGGATCGTCTGACCAGACTGTTAGGAGGTGCTGGGACCAGTGGATGAGGACACACAAGGTGACCGGGCTCAGGACCCCCCAACAGACCACCAGTAGAGAGCAGCGTTTGACCAGACTGTTAGGGGGTGTTGGGATCAGTGGATGGGGCACAGAAGGTGACCAGGCTCAGGACCCCCTACAGACCACCAGTAGAGAGGAGCATCTGACCAGACTGTTAGGGGGTGCAGGGATCAGTGGATGGGGGCATACAAGGTGACCAAGCTCAGGACCCCCCTACAAACCACCAGTAGAGAGGAGCATCTGATCGTCCAACAAGCACCAGCAGCTCCAACTGTTCTGTTGTCCGCCATCCATAGACAGGGGGCGCCATTGTTACACCCCTGTGTCTGTCGGAATCATTTCCAGGTACTTGGCTGAAGGACATTTGGTTTCATGGTGTCCATTACATGCCCGGCCTTTGACACCCACCGTCGCCTCCGTCTGCAGGGATGTCATGAACGACAAAACTGGACACTAAGGAGTAGAACTGAGTTGTCTACAGAATGACCTTCAGCATGAGGACCGGAGGAGCAGGAGGAGCGCTGTCAGAGCGCCACAGTATATACGGCTGAAGGCCAATTAGGAACTGAGGCCTCATGGAATCTGAGCGGCCTGGAATTTAGCAGCGGCCTGACAAGTGATGTGACAGGGAGAACTCATGGGATGCAGGACAAACCACAGCCACAGTTATCTGTAGGCCCTGGCCTGGTACCGTACTCATTCACTTTCAGTCTCTACCGGTCTACACTCACATGCAGAGAAAACATGCTGAAGAACTTCTGGGGATGTAGAATCCCGCAAACACTAGACCATCCTTTCAGCCTCCTCCATTCCATGCCTGTGGGTTGAAGGTGCCCACAGACAGCTGCCTTGTACTCCTCTCACTAGCACCAAAAAATCTAGAACTCAACTGACTTGCACACACCTTGCAAACATACATCCTGTTCCCTGAAAATAAGACAGTGTCTTATATTAATTTTTGCTCGAAAAGATTTAACTTTTTTACATGTATAGCTGCCTGGACATTTTTTAAATTGACTTTTTTAAATTAACTGTAGGCAGGGCTTAATTTTGGAGGAGGGCTTATATTTCAAGAATCCTCAAAAATCCTGAAAAATCATTTTGTATCCTCAAAAATCCTGGAAAATCATGCTAGGTCTTATTTTCAGGGAAACATGGTATATCTCACAAGGTCACATGACAAACAAACAGATACATTTAGGAAAATTCTCTAAAAGTAAAACTGTTTTTATTGCCCAGAACAGCCAATCACAGAGCTGCTTTCATTTATCAAGAGCAGAACACAAAATGAAAGCTGCGTTATGATTGGTTGCTAGGGGCAACAGACAGTTTTACTTTTAAGCAGTTTCATAAATGTCCCCCATAAAAAAGGGAAGATACAAATGGTGGACGCAACTCCTACAGAGCCGGAGCTCCTTAACTGGTCATGTGTGATACTGGCTGCTGAGCTGCTGTATCTAAGCCTGTCCTGTGTGATACTGCCTGCTCAGCTGCTGTATCTAAGCCTGTCCTGTGTGATACTGCCTGCTCAGCTGTTGTATCTAAGCCTGTCCTGTGTGATACTGCCTGCTCAGCTGCTGTATCTAAGCCTGTCCTGTGTGATACTGCCTGCTCAGCTGTTGTATCTAAGCCTGTCCTGTGTGATACTGCCTGCTTAGCTGCTGTATCTAAGCCTGTCCTGTGTGATACTGCCTGCTCAGCTGTTGTATCTAAGCCTGTCCTGTGGGATACTGCCTGCTTAGCTGCTGTATCTAAGCCTGTCCTGTGTGATACTGCCTGCTCAGCTGCTGTATCTAAGCCTGTCCTGTGGGATACTGCCTGCTTAGCTGCTGTATCTAAGCCTGTCCTGTGTGATACTGCCTGCTCAGCTGCTGTATCTAAGCCTGTCCTGTGTGATACTGCCTGCTCAGCTGCTGTATCTAAGCCTGTCCTGTGTGATACTGCCTGCTCAGCTGCTGTATCTAAGCCTGTCCTGTGTGATACTGCCTGCTCAGCTGTTGTATCTAAGCCTGTCCTGTGTGATACTGCCTGCTCAGCTGCTGTATCTAAGCCTGTCCTGTGTGATACTGCCTGCTCAGCTGTTGTATCTAAGCCTGTCCTGTGTGATACTGCCTGCTTAGCTGCTGTATCTAAGCCTGTCCTGTGTGATACTGCCTGCTTAGCTGCTGTATCTAAGCCTGTCCTGTGTGATACTGCCTGCTCAGCTGCTGTATCTAAGCCTGTCCTGTGTAATACTGCCTGCTGAGCTGCTGTATCTAAGCCTGTCCTGTGTGATACTGCCTGCTTAGCTGCTGTATCTAAGCCTGTCCTGTGTGATACTGCCTGCTCAGCTGCTGTATCTAAGCCTGTCCTGTGTGATACTGCCTGCTCAGCTGCTGTATCTAAGCCTGTCCTGTGTGATACTGCCTGCTTAGCTGCTGTATCTAAGGCTGCCTGCACACTAACGGATTTGCATTGCGGAATCTGCTGACGGCGCCCACACCGCGGAATCCGAACAGACAGCTATTATTGAAGTCAATGGAGCCATCCGACCGGCGGCCCGTCTGCTGTTGACACTGCTAATTGCTGATTCTGCGTCATCGGCTAGCAACGGCGCGGGAAAGATAAGCATTAGAAGAAAATCTCGCTGCAGCCATCCCCAGACAGAGAAAAGAAGAAAAAGCAGGAACACGCGGACGCCGCTGCTGCCGGTCAGATTCCGCTGCGGGCGCCAACCCAATTGTGTGCCCGACCCATTGATTTCAGCGGTTTCACTTTCACTGTCGGGATTCTCGCCTGCTAATTGTACAGGTCCATAAGGTCGGCAGGACTTATCTCCCTCGCTGCGGGCCTGAGTCTAAACGGCCGAAGGAAAAAAAAACGCATTCGTGCGCAGCTATGTTTTTTATGCCAATGTATTGGCTTCTTTAAGGGCTCTTTCACATGGACGTAGGCGTTTCCACATGTGCCTGCCAGCGCCGTAAAAACATGTGAACATGGTACTAGTGGATGTGTGAGGGCACACAAGGTGACCGAGCTCAGGACCCCCTACAGACCACCAGTAGAGAGGAGCGTCTGACCAGACTGTTAGGAGGTGTAGGGACCAGTGGATGTGTGAGGGCACACAAGGTGACCGGGCTCAGGACCCCCTACAGACCACCAGTAGAGAGGAGCGTCTGACCAGACTGTTAGGAGGTGTAGGGACCAGTGGATGTGTGAGGGCACACAAGGTGACCGGGCTCAGGATGCCCTACAGACCACCAGTAGAGAGGAGCATCTGATCGTCCAACAAGCACCAGCAGCTCCAACTGTTTCATTGTCCGCCATCCAGAGACAGGTAGCTAAACAACATTTGGTCTAGCGGCCCCGATTATATGTACAGCCTTTGACACTCACCAACGACTCTGTTTGCAGTGGTGTCATGAATGATGAAACTGGACGCTACGGAGGGGAATTGGGTTGTCTTCAGCGATGAATCCAGGGTTAGTTTGGGCGCTGACGACGGACGTGTTTGTGTCTGGCGACCTCGGGGTGAGCGCCCCAATCCTTCCTTTGCTGTAGAGCGGCACACTGCCCCCTGCTGGTGTGATAGTCTGGGGGGGTGGGGGCATCGCATACGACAGTCTGTCCCCCATAGTAGTGGGACGAGGGACAATGACAGCTCAGCGATATGTTCAGGACATCCTGCAGCCACATGTGTTCCTCTCATGGCGGCTTCTAGCAGGATAATGCTCGGCCGCGCACACATGGGGGTCCCAGGAAGCCCCCACAACATTGTCACACCATGACTGCCCGGCCACCAGATTTATCACCAGTAGAACATGTATGGGAAATCTGGGGTGCTGTCGACAGCCTACGAGTTTGCACAATTTAGAGGCTCGGTTTAAGCAAATTTGCTGCAGAATATCATACAGAACCTGTATGCCTCCCGTATCACATCTTGTATCCAAGCTAGAGGCGGTACAACAGGGTACTAGAGCCTCCATGCCCACCCGTATTAAATCTTGTATACACGCTAGAGGCGATACAACAGGATACTAGAGCCTCCATGCCCACCCGTATCACATCTTGTATCCAAGCTAGAGGTGGTACAACAGGGTACTAGAGCCTCCATGCCTGCCCGTATCACATCTTGTATCCAAGCTAGAGGTGGTACAACAGGGTACTAGAGCCTCCATGTCCCCCATATCACATCTTGTATCCAAGCTAGGGGCGGTACAACAGGATACTAGAGCCTCCATGCCCCCGTATCACATCCTGTATCCACGCTAGTCACCGGCCGATGATTATAGATCTAAGTGGGTTCCTAGGGTCTCATTTTAGAACATTATTTGTACGGGGCGCAGCCTTTTGGTCTCTGTATTAAATTAAGGCCTCATTTAACATCCTTTTACTCTAATTAAAGAGGACACAAAAATAATTGAAAACCATCAATAGTGAAATCACGACGACAGAACAAAGTTTATGTAGACCCTGCAGGTTCCCTACCTCACATGCACTCTGTGGACAATCCCATAGACGTCCATTCAACTTAACAGTTTGTATATAGAAAACGAGAGAAAATCATTCCAGGCCATATACATTGTGCAGATGTTGGCAAAGTGTGATCTGTGCCATAACCCCAGCGCTGCACGGCCCACCAAGCTGTTAGCCACCAAAAATGTAGGTGGGTATGGATGACACTGACCCTCGCCTAGGTCGGCTCATCAGGCCTCACAACTCCACTACCGCACCCACTTGCCGTTGTGACGGTCGACCCATAGATCCACCCAATCACAACTGTAGGCCTGAGCACTATTTATATGCCTCCAACCGCAGAGTCTTTGTCCTTAGGGAGACGCACGCATTTTACTTATCACAAGAAAATGGAAAATTCCTGCCAAAATATTAGCTCTGCGTGCTGAAAACCCTGAAAGAGCCAACTGAGATGAACCTTCAGGAGATTTCCGTTGGAAAAATAGTTGCTTTGCCACCGGCCTATCTGTCTATTCCACCAGCTCATTTGCATACGTCACTGAGCAAGCGCTGTGATTGGCTGACACTGTAGCTTTATTGTTAGTGTAGCACCACCCACAAGGAGCTTTATTATGGGCATCTTGATGCAGCCATAGGTGGATTCCTCTCCCCTGATGTGTCTCCTTCTCAGTGACGTGGCCGCAGCCTATGATGGCGCCCTGACTAGAGGTAGAACAGAGACTCTGAAGTCGTACACTGATGAATATGCTGCATCTATGTGATCGGATTGTCCATGACACAACACTCCATACCCACCTGTTACCTCCCGCCGTTCGCTCCAGTCTCTCTACACGCCATATCAGCATTGGTTGCATCGGTGGGTCCAGTACGAACATCACATGACCACCGCATCCTGCGATGGTCTGCAGCGGTCACATGCCGTACATATCAGCCTCATCTCTGCAGCCACTGCTAGGCTGTAGAAGTCACGGGGAGATGCAACAAGCTATGACACTGCAAAAAGCAAACACACGTGGCGCCTCCTAGTGCAGAAACCTCGGTAATGAAAATGGGAACGGCGTTAATAGGAATACTGCTCACCTGGGGGAGTCGTGGAGCTCGGGCAGAACTCTGGCAGACATGTCTGCTTCTATCACGTAGGAGGACGTCACAAAAACAACTACGGAAGGAAAAGTGGCGGACATTCTGGCGCTGCTGGCGTGAGATCCAGTAATAGCGGGATGAGAGAAGAGATAACCATACTAGTAAAGACAGAAGACCCCAAGGTAAATATATATATACTGTATATGCAGGTTAGACTGATCATCGTATCCAGTAGGCCTTAACCACGTCATGATTAGAGGTTTCCCAAATTGTACCTTAAAAAAAATATATATAAATTCTGCAAAAAACAAATTCCCAGGATTTTTGAAACACAAAGATGAAAAATTTCACTGCTAAGTAACAATCTTGGCCTCATTCTTAACCCCTTAGTGACCTTAAGGACCAAGCAATTTTTGTCTTTGCATTGTAAGAGTCATAACTGTGACATAGCCACACGAGAGCTTGTTTTTGGGGGGAGATGAGTTGTGTATATATATATATTTTTGTATTTTATCCATTGCTAGTGATTGTTTTATGTAAGGGATTAAACTGCCAAGATCTGAGATTTCTCCTCTCCAGGCAGTTAGAGCAGGAGCCTGGCTGTCAGTAGTCGGCCAAGCCACTGCCTTAAGAAGATATATGTGCAGGTTTAAAGCCCATTAGTGAGGTCAGTAGAAAGGCGTATTGGGGGTCACTGAGGGGTTAAGTGTTTTTTTCTCTTCTGCAGGGAATTGAACTTTCTGCCAGATTTTTGCACAAATTTTTTGTACAGTGAAAAGTGACACAAGTTACTACTGTACTTTATAAACCGTATCAGTTGTTCACAGGTGTCAAGATCTCTGCTTCTCAACCCCCTACAGTCCGGCTTCCGACCACAACACTCGACAGAAACTGCCCTTACAAAGGTGTCAAACGACCTCCTGACAACCAAATCGAGGGGTGATTACTCCCTACTGATCCTCCATGATCTCTCTGCAGCATTCAACACTGTTGACCACAAACTCCTCCTCAGTATGCTTCGCTCTATCGGCCTAAAGGACACTGCTCTCTCCTAGTTCTCCTCCTACCTATCTGACTGCTCCTTCAGTGTCTCCTTTGCTGGCTCTACCTCCCCTCCTCTTCCCCTTGCTGTTGGGGTGCCCCAGAGCTGGGTCCTCGGCCCCTTCCCCTCCTCTTTCTCTTGCTGTTGGGATCCCCCAGGGCTGGGTCCTCGGCCCCTTCCTCTTCCCCTTGCTGTCAGGGTCCCCCAGAGCTGGGTCCTCGGCCCCTTCCCCTCCTCTTTCCCTTGCTGTTGGGATCCCCCAGGGCTCGGTTCTCGGCCCCCTCCCCTCCTCTTTCCTTTGCTGTTTGGGTCCCCCAGGGCTTGGTCCTCGGTCCCCTCCTCTTCCCCTTGCTGTTGGGGTCCCCCAGGGCTCGGTCCTCGGTCCCCTCCTCTTTCCCTTGCTGTTGGGGTCCCCCAGGGCTCGGTCCTTGGCCCAATCCTTTTCTCCATCTACACAGCCTTTATTGGACAAAACCATCAGGAGTTTTGACCTCCAACACCACCTCTACGCTGACGACACCCAGCTATACACCTCTTCCCGTGACATCTCTGCACCTTTACTCCAAAACCTCACCGAATGTCTGTCCGCTGTCTCTAACACTATGTCCTCTCTCTACCTAAAACTAAATCTCCCTAAAACTGACCTCCTGGTGTTTCCGCCCAAATCATATTTGCCAACAATATACAGCGCGCATGTGTAGAGGGAGGTCCCCGAGTACGTCACATGGAGCGCATCCGTTCTCGCGAGAAACAGAGCGTTCCATAGCGGCGCTTCAAGTCCTACTGCGCATGTCATTCCTTTGATGAGTACTGAGAATGCGTCCCAGAAGGTGTATCGGACATAGCAGGGTGTCATTGATTCAAAGATGAATGATAACGTAGTTACATTGGCCATCAATTGGTAAAACAAACGCAGCAGTTAATAGTGTGGTTGTCAAACTATAGACAAAGATAAGTATTGGACAAGCATATAAATACACCTCATACAAAGTGTATGATCAATAGTAATACACAATCACGGGTCCTCTTACACTTCGTTACCATATATAGCAAGTAATGACCATAAATATACATATGGGCACTAATATAATATTATATGCATAAGGGTAAATAGACAACCCATATTAATGACAATCACAAGATGGCACAGCAGAAAAAAAAGGAAAAAAAACATTTTCCAAGGTATAGATGTCATCTTAATTTTTATTTTTAACCATAGTCATAATAAATTCAAATCTGCAATTTCGGCGCACATCATACAAACTGCAGTATATGCATCAAAAATATAAATGTCGCCAGTGTAAAAATACAAAGTACAACAGCCGCAAGGATGGATCCACTTGCAGCGGAGAAAAAGCACATAGACCTATGAGACAAAGACAAAAAAAGGGAGTTAAAAACAACTTAAAAACACAATGACAAAATCAAATATCCTGAAGTCAGCGGCGGACCACGTTACCTGCAACCAATACAGTATAGTTCAAAGATGGGGGGAGTAATCATACTCTAGATTCAATCCCCTAGGGGTCATTGTGTCCAACTCATGGATCCAATATAACTGTAAACTCCTATCACCCCCTCTTGGTGATGCCGCTACGTGGTCGATGACACGGAATTTCAGTTGGCAAATGGCGTGATTCATTTCTCCGAAATGCTTCGGTATCGGTAAGCTATTGTTTTTGGTGCTGATAGTGCTCTTGTGGTTGACAATTCGTGAGCGGACCTCCATTGTGGTTTCGCCCACGTATGCCAAACCACAAGGGCATGTTATCAGATAGATTACATAGCTCGAGGTACATGAAAATCGTCCCTTAATTCTATATTTATGTCCACGTAATGGATGTTGTAAGTGGTCACCCTTCAAGAGGTTGCCGCAGCAAGAACACCCAGACAGGGGAAATTGCCATTCCTTACAGGTGTAAAGGTAGGTTGTATAGAACTACTCACAGTAGGAAAGAGAGATTTAAAGGGGTTGTCCCGCGCCGAAACGGTTTTTTTTTTTTCCAATAGCCCCCCCGTTCGGCGCGAGACAAACCCGATGCAGGTGTTTAAAAAAAAAACCCGATAGTGCTTACCTGAATCCCCGCGCTCCGGTGACTTCTTACTTACCTTGCGAAGATGGCCGCCGGGATCTTCACCCTCGGTGGACCGCAGGTCTTCTGTGCGGTCCATTGCCGATTCCAGCCTCCTGATTGGCTGGAACCGGCACACGTGACGGGGCGGAGCTACGAGGAGCCGCTCTCCGGCACGAGCGGCCCCATTCAGAAGAAAGAAGACCGGACTGCGCAAGCGCGTCTAATCGGGCGATTAGACGCTGAAAATTAGACGGCACCATGGAGACGGGGACGCTAGCAACGGAACAGGTAAGTGAATAACTTCTGTATGGCTCATAATTAATGTACAATGTACATTACAAAGTGCATTAATATGGCCATACAGAAGTGTATACCCCCACTTTGTTTCGCGGGACAACCCCTTTAACAAGCCTATTGCCAATATTAGGGCCCCTCCTAAAAGACACCAACAGGGCTGTCTTGAATTCCGGGACATTCGTATCACTATTGGCTAGTAATTGCCAATGCTTTCTAATGATTGCAGAAACCTTTCTACTATGGCAATTCTAAGTTGAAACAAAAGGTCCCCTGTGTCCTCTTCGGGGGTTTAGGTCTCAATAAATCATCCTGCGACAATGTTCTGACTTTAGTTTCAGCTTCATGTAGGAGAGTTTTGGGATATCCCCTCTTCAAAAATTTGTCACACATGCTAGTCAGTCTAGTGTCAATGAAATGATCATGGGTCACTGGTCTGAGCCGTAGTAACTGACTCCATAAAAGGGAGTTCTGCATAGATTCTAGATGTAGGCTATCGTAGACCAATAAACTGTTACGGTCCGTTGGCCAATATAACGCTACCAGGATAGGATTTTATCCGCATAGATGGAGGGATAGACAAACTCTTCCTCAAAATAGCGCATGTATGCATTGGCATAGGTAGGTGCCATATTCGAGCCCATTGCGGCCCCCTGTCGCTGCCGGTAGTACACCCCCTCGAACACAAAATAGTTGTTAGTGAGGATGTACTCCAGCAGCGAGAGGGCAAACCGCGAACAGGCCGCTGTATAGCTGTGGATGCCGGACGCCAGACCGCATCAGCCGGGTGGATGGATCGCTGCAGCTGAAGCATAATTATCTTCCGTTTCGCACACATCCTATGGCTGATTTGTAACACATGTATTAATTGTTCACTTATGTGTTAGTATGTTCTGATTGGCTCATGTCTGCTGCCTTGTTCTATTTAGTCTGTGTATTGACATTCACTGTTTAAGGCCGCCTGCAGACGAGCGGGTCGGATCCGGCAGCGAGAATTCTCGCCGCGAGACCTGACCCGAGAGCCTGCAGGGACGAGCGCGTACTCACCCGCGCCTGGCGGCCCCGACTCTTTCACGTGCCGGCTGCCGCGCAGCCGGCGCATGCGCAGACCAGAGCCGGCAGCCGGGTGAGTGTGTGCCCCGCACAAAAATAGAACATGCAAATATTGTAATGCACTCCTATGTAAACTTTCAGTGGCGGAAATCCCGCGGGAAATACCGCCGCGGGATTTTCGCCCGTGTGCAGGCGGCCTAAGCTTGATAAAGACCAGATCGCTGGTCGAAACGGCGCTGCAATATTTTTCTGCTATGGCAAAATAAATCCTTTTGATTTTCTATGCACCATCTGATGCTGCCATCTTATTTCTACTGCTGAAGTTTTGGGACTGGATCCACATCCTGGCGGCTGTTGCATCATAGGTTTGTCCCCCCCTTACTGGGCTATAAGTGCTGCTGGTGTGATATATGCTTCTCCACATTGTTACTGAATGTTTCTTTCTTCGACTCGGATATCTTCTTGTTTGGAAAAGACCTTCCTCGTTTTTTGTATTTGTTGGTTTCTTCTGCGGTTAACCCTTGAAGGGTTACAGCTCGATGAGTCTCTTTCTGAGGTATAATCATCTGTATCCCTAGTTGAAAAAGTTACTCTGTTGAATTTTTTATACTTTTGTTTATTTTTTAATATGGGTTTATAACCTTTTTGTATGGGATTCCTCTTCCAATTGTACATTTCTTTAGATGCAGAATCTCTCTCAGCTCTTTCAAGTTTCTTTTTCTTTACTTGCAATATTGCTTCTTCTATTTTAATAAGATTATCTTTGATTCTTTTATTTATTCTTGCAAATTCCTCTTCTTTTAAGGGTGCATTCCCACGAACGTATATCGGCTCGGTTTTCACGCTGAGCCGATATACATCGACCTCATCTGCAGGGGGGAAAGGATGGAAGAGCCAGGAGCAGGAACTGAGCTCCCGCCCCATCTCTGCCTCCTCTGCACTATTTGCAATGGGGAGAGGCTGGACGGGGCGGGGCTAATTCTTGCCACTTAGCCCCACCCCATCCCGCCTCCTTTCATTGCAAATAGTGCAGAGGGGCGGAGAGGAGACAGGAGCTCAGTTCCTGCTCCTGGCTCTTCCATCCCCCCCCCCCTGCAGATGAGGACGACGTATATCGGCTCGGTGTGAAAACCGAGCTGATATACATTCGTGGGAATGCAGCCTAATACTGTAACCAGTGTATTTTCTAAGATCTGTATATTATCTCTGATTTCTTTTGTTTTCATCTCTTCTGTGTCTACAATTAGTTTCATTAATTGTAATGAACAATCAGTGAGGATACTTTCCCATTTGTTTTTAAAATCCTCAGAATATTCAAAACTTGGAATCTTCTATAAACGTAGACCTCTGGGGACCATGCGCAGCTCTATGGAACGTTTGGGACTGTGCATGTCCCACCAGATTTTAAGTTCTCTTGTTCTCTCATTACTCGTACTACTGGGTGCAGCCTGATTAAATATCTGAGCCAGTTTCACTAGCCGCTCCTCATTCTCTGAATCCATACGGCAAATAGGGGTTTTTAAAGCCCAATCAGGAGGTTCATAGAAATAACTTCTTTTGTGTCTCTATTCAAGGCTTCTTGTGGCGGGCTTATTAGCTTAGTGGGCTTGGTGGGTGATAAGTAAATAACTTTAAATAGAAATGATCTCAGCTCATATGTCCACAGAAGCCCATTCATTAGTAGATCCTGATAAGAAGATACTCCGGTTGGAGCCCACTCCATCAGTGGTTAGATGTATAAATGGCAGAATATTGGGAACGCGGACCTGCAGTGAGAAATCTTCTTTATTAAATGACATAATCCGGGGCACGGAGTCCGCGTTCAGCTCAGCAGAGCCTTGTTCACCTCGTACAAAACGTCACTACCTGCTCATTTAAATATTAAAATCAATTAAAACCAGCTGATTATTAACCCTTTATAAATTGGTGACTAATTGCTGTTTTGTTCCCTTTAAAGCAGCAGTATTAATTCACTATGTAATTAATAGAAATATGCCAGAGAATAGAATGTAATACAATTCTTGTTAAATGATAAAACGTAGGATAGCATTGGGGCAAATCGCTTGGCTAAACATGGACAAAATCTGGAAAAGTCGGTAGATCGGCATAGCAACTAAACGCAGAATAGTGCAAACCACCGTTTTCCCCAGAGCCATGGATGGATGTGAAAGCTGGACTGCGAGGGAAGCCAATAGAAGGAGGATTGATGCGTTTGAGCTGTGCTGCTGGCGAAAGCTGCTGTGTATACCCCGGATGGCGAGAGTAATAAATATAGGGGCGTTCTGAATCGTATCAGACCAGATATATCACTGGAGGGCGTGTCGGTGAAAAGCTAAGGGTTTTCTTCCAATATGTTACCGATTGTCAAATTAGAGTATCAAGCCGGCTTGGAGAAAAAATCAATGCGACACAGTAACAGGCTGTATGCTAGAAATTTCTGATTTATTGCAGAACCTTCAGTCCTATATAGCATTTCAAAGAACTAAAGGCGTATTCTTGACCAGCGTCCAGCACAAGACACCATTAATATTTTTAGCTTTTATGCTGAATCCTTATGTGAATGTTAGTTAAAATCATGTTAGTATTGTCCATTAACTGTGTATATGAAGAGACAAGATGGAGGTACTTTGGTTCTTATAATCCCTCACAGGGCGGGATGACTGGACTCAGACTCATGGATTTTGATCTTATAATGCAAGCAGAGTCACTAGAAAAATTTAGAATGCTTGGACAGATCAGCGGCAAAAGACCCGACGCCAAAGAACATGATGGCCAATACTGTCAGAGCTGATACTGGCCTGGATATCACACAACTGAAAGAAGCAGTGCAAAACTAAACAACAAGAAGGGAGCTCGCCTTCAGGGTCGCCGAGAGCCGTGAACGACTAAATGGCTAAGAACAACAATAATATCAGTTCTGGTCACTAGATGTCGCTATATTTCTGTTTCTTTACATAGATGGACAATGTAACAATTCTGTATCAGTTCCATCAGTGATCAGCTGTATGGAGGAGGAACTAAACTCACATACTGGATACAATTCTTGTGGAAGCAAAATAAAATAGCCCTCTACCACATAAAATACTTAAACTGATGAAGGAGAAGTAAAAGATAATAAATATATATTTCATAAAAAAGCAACAGCAAGGACAATTTGTTGACCGCTAGACATCTTTACGCAGAGAAGAGATTTCACCCATTACCAGAGTCTGAGAGGGGCACATTATTAGGATGTGAGACGTTGGAGGGTCGTAGAGATGAATTGTCCCCCACCGGTCGTTCTGACCGGACTGTTAGGAGGTGTTGGGACCAGCGCATGTGTGAGGGCACACAAGGTGACCGGGCTCAGGACCCACAACATACCACTGGTAGAGAGGAGCGTCTGACTAGACAGTTAGGAGGTGTTGGGACCAGTGGATGAGGACACACAAGTTGACCAGGCTCAGGACCCCCCAACAGACCACCAGTAGAGAGCAGCGTCTGACCAGACTGTTTGAAGGTGTTGGGACCAGTGGATGAGGACACACAAGGTGACCGGGCTCAGGACCCCCCAACAGACCGCCAGTAGAGAGGAGCGTCTGACCAGACTGTAAGGAGGTGTTGGGACCAGTGGATGTGTGAGGGCACACAAGGTGACCGGGCTCAGGACCCCCTACAGACCACCAGGAGAGAAGACCGTCTGACCAGACTGTTAGGAGGTGTTGGGAGTAGTAGATCTGTGAGAGCACACAAGGTGACCGGGCTCAGGACCCCCGACATACCACCGGTAGAGAGGAGCGTCTGACTAGACAGTTAGGAGGTGTTGGGACCAGTGGATGAGGACACACAAGTTGACCGGGCTCAGGACCCCCCAACAGACCACCAGTAGAAAGGAGCGTCTGACCAGACTGTTGGAAGGTGTTGGGACCAGTGGATGTGTGAGGGCACACAAGGTGACCGGGCTCAGGACCCCCTACAGACCACCAGGAGAGAGGACCGTCTGACCAGACTGTTAGGAGGTGTTGGGAGTAGTAGATCTGTGAGGGCACACAAGGTGACCGGGCTCAGGACACCCCCTACGGACCACCAGTAGAGAGGAGCGTCTGACCAGACTGTAAGGAGGTGTTGGGACCAGTGGATGTGTGAGGGCACACAAGGTGACTGGGCTCAGGACGCCCCCTAGAGACCATCAGGAGAGAGGACCATCTGACCAGACTGTTAGGAGGTGTTGGGAGCAGTGGATATGTGAGGGCACAAGGGATAACTGGGCTCAGGACGCCCCCTACAGACCACCCATAGGGAGGAGCATCTGACCAGACTGTTAGGGGGTGTTGGGACCAGTGGATCGGGCACACAAGGTGACTGGGCTCAGGACGCCCCCTACAGACCACCCATAGGGAGGAGCATCTGACCAAACTGTTAGGAGTTGTTGGGACCAGTGGATGGGACACACAAGGTGACCGGGCTCAGGACCCACTGTAGACCACCAGTAGAGAGGATCGCCTGAGCAGACTGTTAGGAGGTGTTGGGACCAGTGGAGGTGTGAGGGCACAAAAGGTGACCGGGCTCAGGACCCCCGACATACCACCGGTAGAGAGGAGCGTCTGACCAGACTGTTAGGAGGTGTTGGGACCAGTGGATGAGGACCCACAAGCTGGCCAGGCTCAGGACCCCCCAACAGACCACCAGTAGAGAGGAGCGTCTGACCAGACTGTTAGGAGGTGTTGGGACCAGTGGATGTGTGAGGGCACACAAGGTGACCGGGCTCAGGACGCCCCCTACAGACCACCAGGAGAGATGACCGTCTTACCAGACTGTTAGGAGGTGTTGTGAGCAGTAGATCTGTGAGGGCACACAAGGTGACCGGGCTCAAGACGCCCCCTACAGACCACCAGTAGGGAGGAGCATCTGACCAGACTGTTAGGGGGTGTTGGGACCAGTGAATGGGGAATAGAGGTGATCGGGCTCAGGACCCCCTACAGACCACCAGTAGAGAGGATCGTCTTAACAGACTGTAGGGAGGTGTTGGGACCAGTGGATGAGGACACACAAGGTGACTGGGCTCAGGACTCCCAACAGACCACCAGTAGAGAGGATCGTCTTAACAGACTGTTGGGAGGTGTTGGAACCAGTGGATGAGGACACACAAGGTGACTGGGCTCAGGACCCCCAACAGACCACCAGTAGAGAGGAGCGTCTGACCAGACTGTAAAGAGGTGTTGGGACCAGTGGATGTGTGAGGGCAAACAAGGTGACCGGGCTCAGGACGCCCCCTACAGACTACCAGGAGAGAGGACCATCTGACCAGACTGTTAGGAGGTGTTGGGAGCAGTGGATGTGTAAGGGCCCACAAGGTGAGCGGGCTTAGGACGCCCACTACAGATCACCAGTAGAGAGGAGTGTCTGACCAGACTGTTAGGAGGTGTTGGGAGTAGTAGATCTGTGAGAGCACACAAGTTGACCGGGCTCAGGACCCCCGACATTCCACCGGTAGAGAGGAGCGTCTGACTAGACAGTTAGGAGGTGTTGGGACCAGTGGATGAGGACACACAAGTTGACCGGGCTCAGGACCTCCCAACAGACCACCAGTAGAGAGGAGCGTCTGACCAGACTGTTGGAAGGTATTGGGACCAGTGGATGTGTGAGAGCACACAAGGTGACCGGGCTCAGGACCCCCTACAGACCACCAGGAGAGAGGACCGTCTGACCAGACTGTTAGGAGGTGTTGTGAGCAGTAGATCTGTGAGGGCACACAAGGTGACTGGGCTCAAGACGCCCCCTACAGACCACCAGTAGGGAGGAGCATCTGACCAGACTGTTAGGGGGTGTTGGGACCAGTGAATGGGGCACACAAGGTGATCGGGCTCAGGACCCCCTACAGACCACCAGTAGAGAGAATCGTCTTAACAGACTGTTGGGAGGTGTTGGAACCAGTGGATGAGGACACACAAGGTGACTGGGCTCAGGACCCCCAACAGACCACCAGTAGAGAGGAGCGTCTGACCAGACTGTAAAGAGGTGTTGGGACCAGTGGATGTGTGAGGGCAAACAAGGTGACCGGGCTCAGGACGCCCCCTACAGACTACCAGGAGAGAGGACCATCTGACCAGACTGTTAGGAGGTGTTGGGAGCAGTGGATCTGTGAGGGCATACAAGGTGACCGGGCTCAGGACCCCCTACAGACCACCAGTAGAGAGGATCGTCTGACCAGACTGTTAGGAGGTGTTGGGATCAGTGGATGTGTAAGGGCCCACAAGGTGACCGGGCTTAGGACGCCCACTACAGATCACCAGTAGAGAGGAGTGTCTGACCAGACTGTTAGGAGGTGTTGGGAGTAGTAGATCTGTGAGAGCACACAAGGTGACCGGGCTCAGGACCCCCCAACAGACCACCAGTAGAGAGGAGTGTCTGACCAGACTGTTGGAAGGTGTTGGGACCAGTGGATGTGTGAGAGCACACAAGGTGACCGGGCTCAGGACCCCCTACAGACCACCAGGAGAGAGGACCGTCTGACCAGACTGTTAGGAGGTGTTGGGAGTAGTAGATCTGTGAGGGCACACAAGGTGACCAGGCTCAGGACACCCCCTACGGACCACCAGTTGGGAGGAGCATCTGACCAGACTGTTAGGAGGTGTTGGGACCAGTGGATGAGGACACACAAGGAGGCCAGGCTCAGGACCCCCCAACAGACCACCAGTAGAGAGGAGCGTCTGACCAGACCAATGACCATTTGACATTACCTCTGTTTTTAGTATATAAGGGGCGTATGCTGTTATTATTGCATGCTTGAGAGAGGCCATTGCAATGGCCGAAACGTCGCGTGTTTTATCTGCTAAATAAAGGAAACCTGTTTTTTACTGCACCTGGACTACTTCTGCTGCTGTCACTCAATTCACTACCAAACTGTTAGGAGATGTTGGGACCAGTGGATGTGTGAGGGCACACAAGGTGACCGGGCTCAGGATGCCCCCTACAGACCACCAGGAGAGAGCAGCGTTTGACCAGACTGTTAGGGGATGTTGGGACCAGTGGATAAGGACACACAAGGTGGCCAGGCTCAGGACGCCCCAACAGACCACCAGTAGAGAAAAGCACCTGACCAGACTGTTAGGAGGTGTTGGGACCAGTGGATGTGTGAGGGCACACAAGGTAACCGGGCTCAGGATTCCCCCTACAGACGAACCAGGAAAGAGGACAGTCTGACCAGACTGTTAGGAGGTGTTGGGAGCAGTGGATCTGTGAGGGCCCACAAGGTGACCGGGCTTAGGACGCCACCTGCAAACCACCAGTAGAGAGGACCGTCTGACCAGACTGTTAGGGAGTGTTGGGATCAGTGGATGGGGGCACAGAAGGTGACCGGGCTCAAGACCCCCCACAGACCACCAGTAGAGAGGATCGTCTGACCAGACTGTTAGGAGTTGCTGGGACCAGTGGATGAGGACACACAAGGTAACCGGGCTCAGGACCCCCCAACAGACCACCAGTAGAGAGCAGCGTTTGACCAGACTGTTAGGAGGTGTTGGGACCAGTGGATGTGTGAGGGCACACAAGGTAACCGGGCTCAGGATTCCCCCTACAGACGAACCAGGAGAGAGGACAGTCTGACCAGACTGTTAGGGGGTGTTGGGAGTAGTAGATCTGTGAGGGCACACAAGGTAACCGGGCTCAGGATCCCCGACATACCACCAGTAGAGAGGAGCGTCTGACTAGACTGTTAGGAGGTGTTGGGACCAGTGGATGAGGACATACAAGGTGACCAGGCTCAGGACCCCCCAACAGACCACCAGTAGAGAGGAGCGTCTGACCAGACTATTTGGAGGTGTTGGGACCGGTGGATGTGTGACAGCACACAAGGTGACCGGGCTCAGGACCCCCTACAGACCACCAGGAGAGAGGACCGTCTGACCAGACTGTTAGGAGGTGTTGGGAGTAGTAGATCTGTGAGGGCACAAAAGGTGACCGGGCTCAGGACGCCCCCTACAGACCACCAGTAGGGAGGAGCATCTGACCAGACTGTTAGGGGGTGTTGGGACTAGTGGATGAGGCACACAAGGTGACCGGGCTCAGGACGCCCCCTACAAACCACCAGTAGAGAGGACCATCTGACCAGACTGTTAGGGAGTGTTGGGATCAGTGGATGGGGGCACAGAAGGTGACCGGGCTCAAGACCCCCCACAGACCACCAGTAGAGAGGATCGTCTGACCAGACTGTTAGGAGGTGCTGGGACCAGTGGATGAGGACACACAAGGTGACCGGGCTCAGGACCCCCCAATAGACCACCAGTAGAGAGCAGCGTTTGACCAGACTGTTAGGGGGTGTTGGGATCAGTGGATGGGGGCACACAAGGTGACCAAGCTCAGGACCCCCCTACAAACCACCAGTAGAGAGAAGCATCTGAACATCCAACAAGCACCAGCAGCTCCAACTGTTCTGTTGTCCGCCATCCATAGACAGGGGGCGCCATTGTTACACCCCTGTGTCTGTCGGAATCATTTCAAGGTACTTGGCTGAAGGACATTTGGTTTCATGGTGTCCATTACATGCCCGGCCTTTGACACCCACCGTCGCCTCCGTCTGCAGGGATGTCATGAACGACAAAACTGGACACTAAGGAGTAGAACTGAGTTGTCTACAGAATGACCTTCAGCATCAGGACCGGAGGAGTAGGAGGAGCGCTGTCAGAGTGCCACAGTATATACGGCTGAAGGCCAATTAGGAACTGAGGCCTTATGGAATCTGAGCGGCCTGGAATTTAGCAGCGGCCTGACAAGTGATGTGACAGGGAGAACTCATGGGATGCAGGACAAACCACAGCCACAGTTATCTGTAGGCCCTGGCCTGGTACCGTACTCATTCACTTTCAGTCTCTACCGGTCTGCACTCACATGCAGAGAAAACATGCTGAAGAACTTCTGGGGATGTAGAATCCCACAAACACTAGACCATCCTTTCAGCCTCCTCCATTCCATGCCTGTGGGTTGAAGGTACCCACAGACAGCTGCCTTGTACTCCTCTCACTAGCACCAAAAAATCTAGAACTCAACTGACTTGCACACACCTTGCAAACACACATCCTGTTCCCTGAGAATAAGACAGTGTCTTATATTAATTTTTGCTCGAAAAGATTTAACTTTTTTACATGTATAGCTGCCTGGACACTTTTTAAATTGACTTTTTTAATTAACTGTAGGCAGGGCTTAATTTTGGAGGAGGGCTTATATTTCAAGCATCCTCAAAAATCCTGAAAAATCATTTTGTATCCTCAAAAATCCTGGAAAATCAGGCTAGGTCTTATTTTCAGGGAAACATGGTATATCTCACAAGGTCACATGACAAACAAACAGATACATTTAGGAAGATTCTCTAAAAGTAAAACCGTTTTTGTTGCCCAGAACAGCCAATCACAGAGCTGCTTTCATTTATCAAGCACAGAACACAAAATGAAAGCTGCGTTATGATTGGTTGCTAGGGGCAACAAAGACAGTTTTACTTTTAAGCAGTTTCATAAATGTCCCCCATAAAGAGGGAAGATACAAATGGTGGACGCAACTCCTACAGAGCCGGAGCTCCTTAGCCTGTCCTGTGTGATACTGCCTGCTGAGCTGCTGTATCTAAGCCTGTCCTGTGTGATACTGCCTGCTCAGCTGCTGTATCTAAGCCTGTCCTGTGTGATACTGCCTGCTTAGCTGCTGTATCTAAGGCTGCCTGCACACTAACGGATTTGCATTGCGGAATCTGCTGACGGCGCCCACACCGCGGAATCCGAACAGACAGCTACTATTGAAGTCAATGGAGCCATCCGACCGGCGGCCCGTCTGCTGTTGACACTGCTAATTGCTGATTCGGCGTCATCGGCTAGCAACGGCGCGGGAAAGATAAGCATTAGAAGAAAATCTCGCTGCAGCCATCCCCAGACAGAGGAAAGAAGAAAAAGCAGGAACACGCGGACGCCGCTGCTGTCGGTCAGATTCCGCTGCAGGCGCCAACCCAATTGTGTGCCCGACCCATTGATTTCAGCGGTTTCACTTTCACTATCGGGATTCTCGGCTGCTAATTGTACAGGTCCATAAGGTCGGCAGGACTTATCTCCCTCGCTGCGGGCCTGAGTCTGAACGTCCGAAGGAAAAAAAAAACGCATTCGTGCGCAGCTATGTTTTTTATGCCAATGTATTGGCTTCTTTAAGGGCTCTTTCACACGGACGTAGGCGTTTCTACGTGTGCCTGCCGGCGCCGTAAAAACATGTGAACGGGCGCACAAATCTAACATTTGTGCACCCGTTCAGACGGCATGGGCCCGGGGCATATACGCCAAGGCCGCAATGCTGTTGCCTCCCCTTCGCCGGCTTACCTCCCCTCTCCTTCCCTCCCGCTATTTGCAATTAAAGTGGGCAGGGCGGGGGGCGGGGCTAAGTACCTGCCCCTCCCTGTCCTTGTCTGCAGCCAGCAATGGTAGGTAGCAGAGTGGGGCGGATCTTAGCTCCGCCCCCTCCCCACCCTTTCCACTGCAAACAGCCTGAGAGGAGGAGAGAAGGGGGAGGGAGTTTGGCAGTCACATTGCTAGACTCCCTCCCACCTCCCTTCTCTGCCTGCTGTCATTGGCTCCTGTAGGAGTCTATGGCAGCAGCCGACGTATTCTGGGCACAAAGATAGTTCCAGGACTATCTTTGCTGCCCGGCGTAAAAGCGCCTGGCGCTATATTTGCCGTCCGGGCGCTTTTACGCCTCGGGAATACGCCTGTGTGATCTGAGGTATTGGAATCCAATAAGCCGTGAAAACGGCGGCTAATATACGCGAGTGTGAATAAAACCCCTATATGTGATATTACCAGATTGTGCGCCCCCCTTAGATGGACGCTGCGCACCGCGGTTTTTAAACATTTTTAACAATTTTGAGTTCTAACAAAATTTTATTTTTTATGCTCCTGTGCCTTGTGTGTTGGACGAGCTAGTAACGCATATGAGAGGCTTAGATACACCAAAATATGAGCTAGTATCACATATGATAGTCTTAGATACACCAGATTATTAGTATCACACATGAGACGTAGATACACCATAGTATGAGCTAGTATCACATATGAGAGGTTTAGATACACCATAGTATGAGCTAGTATCACACATGAGAGGCTTGGATACACCATATTATGAGCTAGTATCACATATGAGAGGTTTAGATACACCATAGTATGAGCTAGTATCACATATGAGAGGTTTAGATACACCATAGTATGAGCTAGTATCACACATGAGAGGCTTGGATACACCATATTATGAGCTAGTATCACATATGAGAGGTTTAGATACACCATAGTATGAGCTAGTATCACATATGAGAGGTTTAGTCACTAGAGATGAGCGAACGTACTCGGTAAGGGCGATTTCGCAATCGAGCACCGCGATTTTCGAGTACTTCACTACTCGGGTGAAAAGTACTCGGGGGCGCTGTGGGTGAGCGGGGGGTTGCAGCGGGGAGTGGGGGGGAGAGGGAGAGAGAGAGGGCTCCCCCCTGTTCCCCGCTGCTACCCTCCGCTCCGCCGCGCCTCCCCCCGCCCCCCGGCGACCCCGAGTACTTTTCACCCGAGTAGTGAAGTACTCAAAAATCGCGGTGCTCGATTGCGAAATCGCCCTTACCGAGTACGTTCGCTCATCTCTATTAGTCACGCCAGATTATTAGCAAGTACCACACATGAAAGGTTTAGATACGCCATATTATGAGCTAGTATCACACATGAGAGGTTTAGATCCTCCAGATTATTAGTATCACACATGAGAGGCTTAGATACACCATATTATGAGCTAGTATCACACATGAGAGGCTTGGATACACCATATTATGAGCTAGTATCACACATGAGAGGCTTGGATACACCATATTACGAGCTAGTATCACACATGAGAGGCTTAGATACACCATATTATGAGCTAGTATCATACATGAGAGGCTTGGATACACCATATTATGAGCTAGTATCACACATGAGAGGCTTGGATACACCATATTACGAGCTAGTATCACACATGAGAGGCTTGGATACACCATATTACGAGCTAGTATCACACATGATAGTCTTAGATACACCAGATTATTAGTATCACACATGATAGTCTTAGCAAGACAAAAAGGGAAAAAATTCCTCAGCGCTCACACCAAATAATGTGTATGCAGAAGTGGATAAAAGATGGAACTTTCTCGGTGGAGGCGCCTATAGCCCAGGCGCCTCCCAATCCAAGGTTAACTTATCACACGGAGATGAAAGCCAGTGACACTTGAAAAAGGCCTCCTGGCCGAAACGCGTTGTGTATACCTTGATTGCACATATTAAAAGTTGTGGAAATACCTCCGCTACCGCTGGCTTTCATCTCCGTGTGATAAGTTAACCTTGGATTGGGAGGCGCCTGGGCTATAGGCGCCTCCACCGAGTAAGTTCCATCTTTTATCCACTTCTGCATACACATTATTTGGTGTGAGCGCTGAGGAGTTTTTCCCTTTTTGTCTTGCCATTTCATTGTCTCCTTCACTCAGTGAATGGAGTTTCCTCTGGCTGCCGTCTCATCAATGATGTGAGATCTCTTCGGAGCACCTTTAAGTTTCTGGTTTTATCTGCGAAGACTGACCTTTCAACCGTAGAGGTTTTTCGCCGGACTACTATAACTCTGGCATCTCCGCAGTGAGCGCTCTTCTATATATATTCTACATGATAGTCTTAGATACACCACATTATTAGTATCACACATGAGAGGCTTAGATACACCCGATTATGAGCTAGTATCACACATTATAGTTTTAGATACACCAGATTATAAGCTAGTATCACACATGAGAGGCTTAGATACACCACATTATTAGTATCACACATAAGAGGTAGATACACCATATTATGAGCTAGTATCACACATGATAGTCTTAGATACACCAGATTATTAGTATCACACATGATAGTCTTAGATACACCAGATTATGAGCTAGTATCACACATGATAGTCTTAGATACACCACATTATTAGTATCACCCATGAGAGGTAGATACACCATATTATGAGCTAGTATCACACATGATAGTCTTAGATACACCACATTATTAGTATCACACATGAGAGGTAGATACACCAGATTATTAGTATCACCCATGAGAGGTAGATACACCATATTATGACCTAGTATCACCCATGATAGTCTTAGATACACCACATTATTAGTATCACACATGATAGTCTTAGATACACCACATTATTAGTATCACACATGAGAGGTAGATACACCATATTATGAGCTAGTATCACACATGATAGTCTTAGATACACCACATTATTAGTATCACACATGAGAGGTAGATACACCATATTATGAGCTAGTATCACACATGAGAGGCTTAGATACACCACATTATTAGTATCACACATGATAGTCTTAGATACACCACATTATTAGTATCACACATGATAGTCTTATACACCACATTATTAGTATCACACATGAGAGGTAGATACACCATATTATGAGCTAGTATCACACATGAGAGGTAGATACACCATATTATGAGCTAGTATCACACATGATAGTTTTAGATACACCACATTATTAGTATCACACATGAGAGGTAGATACACCAGATTATTAGTATCACCCATGAGAGGTAGATACACCATATTATGAGCTAGTATCACCCATGATAGTCTTAGATACACCACATTATTAGTATCACACATGATAGTCTTAGATACACCACATTATTAGTATCACACATGAGAGGTAGATACACCATATTATGAGCTAGTATCACACATGATAGTCTTAGATACACCACATTATTAGTATCACACATGAGAGGTAGATACACCATATTATGAGCTAGTATCACACATGAGAGGCTTAGATACACCACATTATTAGTATCACACATGATAGTCTTAGATACACCAGATTATTAGTATCACACATGAGAGGTAGATACACCATATTATGAGCTAGTATCACCCATGATAGTCTTAGATACACCACATTATTAGTATCACACATGAGAGGTAGATACAGCTCTCAGCAGCACACTATCCCTGCATGCTCCTCTCTTGTCTGCGTCGGGGAGGGAGGCGGGGAGCAGGACGGAGCCGATCACTACCGCAGCACGGGGAATCCCAGCTCAGTGCCTCCGGAGATCACCAGGACCCCCGAACATCCCAGAGATCACCGGGACCCCCGACTCATCCCAGAGATCACCGGGACCCCCGACTCATCCCAGAGAACACCGGGACCCCCGAACATCCCAGAGATCACTGGGACCCCCGACTCATCCCAGAGAACACCGGGACCCCCGACTCATCCCAGAGATCATCTGGACCCCCGAACATCCCAGAGATCACCGGGACCCCAGAACATCCCAGAGATCACCGGGACCCCCGACTCATCCCAGAGATCACCGGGACCCCCGACTCATCCCAGAGAACACCGGGACCCCCGAACATCCCAGAGATCACCGGGACCCCCGACTCATCCCAGAGATCACCGGGACCCCCGACTCATCCCAGAGAACACCGGGACCCCCGAGCATCCCAGAGATCACCGGGACCCCCGACTTATGCCAGAGATCACCGGGACCCCCGACTCATCCCAGAGATCATCTGGACCCCCGAGCATCCCAGAGAACACCGGGACCCCCGACTCATCCCAGAGATCACCGGGACCCCCGACTCATCCCAGAGATCAGCTGGACGCCCGAGCACCGTAGAGATCACCTGGACACCCGAGTACCGTAGAGATCACCGGGACCCCGAGCACCGCAGGTACGGGGCCACACACCGGAGCAGCAGATGCAGCAGAGCCGGTCCGTCCTCGCGTCGTGTAGCGGCGGTCAGCCGGTCCGCAGTCTGATGGCCGCCAGCAAGTTCGGCAAGTGCTACATTCAGCTCCGCTCCATCCGTGAGTTTGCAGTCAGTGATCGCGGCGCTCCCCGTCTGCCGGCCGGCGGGATGGGGGGCATTTGTGCCAGATAGTGGAATCATCTCCTTAAGAAAACAACCACTTCTTTCCCCCCCTTTTCAGTTTTTCTCCCCACTTTGTTACATTTCTGAATTGTCCTTTTTTTTGGCTGGCAGGTTGTTTTTACGTTGCGGTAATAATGGCGTCTCGTTATTCTGCCGGTCGCTGTGATTACAGCCATACCAAATTTATGTTGTCCTTTAAGAAAAAAAAATGAGCCTTCTCCGCCATCTTCCGAACCCCGTAATCTTTTTGTTTCGCGGTCAGTGACGCTGGCTGGGGTCACTTTTTGAGGGGCGATGTAGTTTTCATTTGTATCATTTTGGGGTACATATGACTTTTTGATTGCTTTTTATTAAGATTTTTCGTGGAGACGGGGCGACCAAAAGAGCGCAGTTCTGCCGTTACACATTTATTCTGATGATGGTCGCCCTGCCGGATTAATAATGGGAGGTTTTGATAAATTGTTCTGTTACGGATGCAGCGATATTCAATTATTAATATTTTTGAGGTAACGACTGGGAGGAGGGGGTTACTTAAACTTTTAATATTTTTTTCCAATTTACTAAAAATTAAAATGTTTTATGCTTCTTATGTTTAGTTTTTTTAGTCCCCATAAGGAAGTTGTAACCTCGTGACCGTTTGACCGCTTATATCCTGCAGCATTTCCGTTTTGCTACATATTTCATTTCTGCGGGCATTCTATTAACGGGAACTTGTTATCACTTTCAAAGTAGTTAACCCCTTAATGACGCCTCCCCCCCCCCCTTTTTTGGTTTTTCCTCCCCCCTTTCAAACAATCATAACTCTTATCTTCTCCTCGGCGTCGCTGACTGAGGGTTATATGAGTTGTATTTCTCAGGGGTGATATTTAATGTATCTTATAATGTACTGAAACATTTCTAAGTGGAGTAAAATGGAAGAAAAATGCATCTGCCCCATCTTTGGGGGGAAGTATTGTTTTTATGACGTACAAACTACAGCAAAAGTGACATGATAACTTTATTCTGGGGGTCGATACAATTACAGCGATACAAGTTTTGTATAGTTTTTTTGTGCTAC